>NW_008751928.1:316951-351314 GCF_000715545.1 Opisthorchis viverrini | reverse complement strand
ACACACACACACACACGGACTAGATTCCCGCTAACAGCTGATCTCAGGAACGCACCAATCAGAAGTAATAGCGGATTCAAATAATGGTGTACTTGGTTGGTATTCAGCTGATCGCAAAGCCCTTGAAAGATTGGTTCTCGTGTGTTATATCTTATCCCACTATGCTGTGTTTCACCTAATACGGTCTCCGGCGAGCTAGATTCAGATTTCCTCATCGGTGTCAAAATTCTGAAGTTTCAGCAAAACACTGGTTCTCGAATAACCCGAAAACTTACCGTGCATTGTTCCTTTCGTTCGCTATATCGTAAATGCGGGTGATTGCCCGTTATTTCCACTCCGTTATCAGCATAGAGAGTGTTGGTTTTGTTAGGAACTGAGTAGTCATTCACTTGGATGTGGCAGGAAGTTGAAATAGATTGACTTGCAGACGTACTGTACAGTTTCAAGAAACTCAGTTGAGTACCATCCACTTCATAAGTGATCTGAATGGAAAAGCACAGCGTCCCCTAACTGAGATGGGGGAATCGATTTTGTGTAACACCAAGCAGTAAACATAAACAATAATACTTCTCACACTGATTCAGTTGCACACAAGTCTTGTGTTGGAATGGTCCAATTGGTAAGGGTCTTTCGAAATGTGGAACATGGCGAGTCTGAATTTCGGCAACTATCAACAGGGACAATAACGAGAAATTGGAACAAAAACTGTTCGCCTTAGTCTGATCCTGCGGACAGTAGTGGTGATAGTTTGGTTGACTCTTTCAACAGGTCATCGTCACCGGTTTTCGTAGGGATTTGGGAACATGGAAATATAAAGCTAAAACCCGTCTTGTATCATCTCATGGACGACATAAGGAAAATATGCTATAAAGAGCAAATAAAACATTACTAAAACTGAATTGTTCATCTTCGAAGTGATTCGCGGTAATTGGAAATGTCTGACAACAAACGCTCCGACAAACCCACCAGTCAACAGTGGTCTTCGTCGCAAAAGCTGACATGGACGTTTTGCTTTGAAACATATGGATACGTAGATAATTTTTTTAAAAATCGCTCAGCTGTAGCACCCTTCCGGTGCCTAGCTGCCATACTACACGAAGGAAGCACGAGGGCTGGGATACTGCCAGGTTACCCAAGCCTAGACAGGGGAAGTCGGGAGCCAGAGGTTGGGTTCTAATCACGGACCTTTCGGTCAGTAAATTCACGCTCTAACCACTTGAGCCAGCTCGCCCCATATGGATAGGTAATTATTCGCAAATCGTATGATGTCGACCGGGCTGGACAATTTGTTAAGTTTGAAAAATGGAGGAGGCATTTTCACTGGCCTGATTTGCGTCGTCATAGGTGTTTTCGCCATAGCCCTAAAAGATGTTCCTCATCTGCAAACTAATTTAGATTTTTCGAGAGACTCACCTGGAACCCAGCTGAATCTCTCGTTTGTGATGTTTTCAGGCAACTGAATGTGTTGCACCAGGCCGCCTCATGTTTCAGTCACTACGATATTCGAGATATCGCGACACATGTATATCTTTGTAAGGTACTACTCGTAAGGTTGCTGACGGACGGTTGTCGACGAATTTCAGCAACCTTACGAGTAGTACATTACAAAGATGTTCCTCACCTGTTTTACCTGGGTTGTCGGATTACTCGACAATCAGGATGTTGGTGGTTTTCGCTAAAGAATCTAATTCAACCTGCTGTCCGGTTGAGAAAACAGCGATTTTTGAAAGCAATGGACACTGCTAAATTTTGCAAAACCACAGGAAACCCAGAAGCAACCAAACACTGTTGGACGTGAAAAGTTGCGCACGCGAAAGAAGTCCGAGTGACGCTGGTCATATAGTAGTTATTTAATCCAAGCAAGCACATTTGTCGTAGAAATTCTATGGAATTTAAGATAACATGGACCTGCGCAACTTCGTGAAACCAAGAGAACGATTTCCATTGGTTGGTGCAAAAAAATTCAGTTCCGGCGACTTTTGGTTGAACAGCCTTCGTAAGTGAAATTTGAAGGAGTTGCTCGTATAAGCTACAGGTGGGAAGCAGTCAATCAGAGATACTCATTGCAGGGCTAAAAAGTAAATTTAATAGCTGGTAATTTCTGACAACAGCTAGTAATGAAACTACTTGTTACAAGATCATTCCCCTGTTGAGGCTACTCCCTACGGTCATGAATACAGTGAAACCTTAGGTTCTCGCTCTCCTCTGGATCGCAAGCCAAATGTTCAATAGATTCCCCAAAAGTCGCTTGTTTTGAGCCAAGAACATGCTGACATGTGGACTCTTAGGACACTGTAGCAAGTGCTGCTGGGGAGAGTGAAATTAAGGTGTAACTAGAGGTCACTGACAATTGGTCTGCGGAAGTTCGTGGGTGACTGAAGAAGAGTGTCGCTTTTTCGAACGCTGGTGAAGATGGAGTAAGTTGGGTGAACAATGCTTTTAAAAGTGTGACTGAAACCTAACATGACGCGCAGGCCGAAAGCTACAAGGACTATTCGACAAACCTGTTTGGCATAGTAATAAAACAGATGTTCATACAAATCGTATACAGTGGTCAACTTGGAAAGTATTGAATGAAGCATCAGAGAGCTCCCATTCGGTTAGGCAACTTAACACAACTCACTTCATCGTCCTCAGTTCCGGTGACAACCGCCTGTTTCGCAGGAACACACGTTTCGCCAGTCGACATTCGACAGAAGACTTGAACTGCGTCGGTTATTTCATTGCCATTGGGATCAATCCAATAGAGTGCTTGGACAAATGAAAGGTCATTTATTCCGAAACAGACCGTTTTTTTTTCATAAGAAGACTTATTACTGTCACTACACAAATAAGATTGAGAGTCAGATGCAAATAAAATTCGGATCCTTTTGATTTAGTCACCTGACGACCCTGATCAGCATTTGCCAGCGTACTCGGGCGTCGTGACTACTGTCGCCCTCTCGCTGTAAGCCCAGTGTACCAAAAAACTCATTTCTGTAGGTACACAAGGACCATAGGCTGCAGTTCCAACAGGTGGATTCACACGTTTTCCTGTGTTTTCGGTTGACACTGAATTTCACTGAATTGTTTGCACTGGATTCATTTTGGATTATGCTTTTCTATTCACAGGAAGCAAGCCACTACATTACGCTATATGTGGACAATTCAACTTACCATGGCAACAAAACAGCGCTTTCAAGTGACCATCCTGAAATGTGCTCTGTATGAATGCCAGGGGACGACTGACCTGCTAGTAGGAACGCTGAACGATGTGTGGCTGAAGTTTTAATCCAAGGACAACTAAACATGTTGGATCCAGTGCCAATCCTACTAAAATATCTTTTGAATTAGAAGTACACTGTGACCTCAGTAGACAAGGTTACGACAATAAGACGCTTACGTGAGACGCCATACACTGACCAGTGCTGCACGGAACAGTGGAAAATCGCCTGATGAATGGACGTAAATGAGCCGTGGTGTCAAGTAAGCACAGTGCACAGTGCGAGAGTACAAAGTGTTGTGTTGAGTGTCGGGACAGTCGAAGGCCAAAAATCATAATAAATATTTTTGTGCCCTACAAACGAATCTTAAAAACACAGTATGACTTTATACTCAACATTTTAGTCAAATGGGTGACATGTAACAAGCTCTGAGACGTGGAAATAAAATATTCACTTTCATGTTTCTTTGAAAGTGAACAAACTGATCAACTAGAAAGTTTTTGTCAGAGAAAAAATGTCTTATGTCAAATTCATTAGTTCATGTTTCTTAGTCTTTTGTAAGTGTGTGAGTATAGTGTTGGTATAGGATTATAGTCTGGCGGTGTGTCAGTATGGGAACTATTCAGACATCGGCTTTCCTAATAATAAAGTAATGGTAATCGCTTGACCGCTATGACCTTTCGGGGCAAAGCTGTCATGCCACCAGCAGGAAGCACGAGGGATTAGATCCCGAATGTAGACTAAAGCAGTGGAGATGCAGAGGTTGGGCTCGAACCACGGACCTTCTGGTTACCAAGTTTGCCTCTTAACCACTGACCTGCCTCGAGCTCTATGCTTTCCTGCTATTTTTTGATCAGTTTCCAGTTTGTCCATAGCCGCAGACACTTATTGTAGTAAGTCCTAAGGGTCCAAAAGCAAAGCAACAAAGATCAAAAGTTAAACAAACTGCTTAGTATTGCGTGTAGCAGGTCCGATTTGATGGGTGTCGAAAATGTATATTATGTAGAAAATTGCTACAGAACTCCTAATACCCCTGACGAGACTCCATTGACTGAGTTGTTATAGTTTTAAATGTGTGTAGTTCAGACAGTCGCACTAGTTTATGTATGCTGGTTTGATGTGTTTTGTCCCGGTGGAGAGAACCTTCTTCTTGTATATTCGTGATGCACTACTCATAAGGTTGCTGAAAATTCGTAGACAGCCCACGACCGGTTTCGCCCTTCTTGGGGCTCATCAGGTAGGCGCAGTCCCCGAGTTTCCGTCAACGTTATATTCTACTTGAAACCACATTGCATGAAATTAGCGAAATACAGTCATTTAAAAGAGATTCAGCTGGGTTCCAGGTGGGCATCGTATATTGCTGGGACTTAATCCTCACGCGCGAAATCACGCTCAACTTCCAGACAACTACTCACACTTAAACCCGCCTAAGAAAATATTCTGTCGCTCTAAACTCCGGCGTAGCGGCCCTTTACGAAAGGGGGAATTATTCTCATTTGGAACCATACAGGCTTGGAAAATGCATTCGGCTAAAACCGTGGTTGTTAAAGAGCCTTCATCTTGAAACGCATGTTGGACAGATTCTAGGACCAAGGGCCTACTCTTAACACGCTAGACAACTTTGACTCCTGACTGAAAGAAGGTCCACCTGTTTAACATAGAGTCACACAAGGAACCTGGCACAAACAGGCAACAAATTTCGCCACCTTTTGCCGTTTTCCTTCCAGGTGGGCATTTCCCAAAACCAAATTAGTTTGCAAATGAGTGCATTTCGCTCATTTTAATTCTTGTTGATAGGTCAATCAATACTGACTGCATATTTTCACACACCGAGTAGCAAATCACAAGCTAGATGTTCAGGGTCACAACTTTGAGATTGTGTATCCTCTCTAGCGTTCCACTCCTAGATGCACACTCAAATGAGTTCCGATCAGCTTATTATACTGTTTTAGACGGTTTCTGCCGAAATAACTGGTGAAAGACATGGGCATCAATATCTAAGGTAATTGCACATCAACCGGTTTTCATGGGAAATTTCGTTGAATCTCGCGTTTATGATATTCGTCAACTGAATGTGCTGCACAAGGACCGCTTCATGTTTAAGCTGGTAGGATATTTTAGATATTGCATTATATTCTCATAAAGGAAATTCCTCACAAGGGTTCGATATGTTGAATATCGTACCAAATGAAACATGAGGCGGCCTTTGTGCAGCAAATTCAGTAAAAGAATATCATAAACGGGAGATTCAGTTGAGTCTTCCGTGAAAACGCGGTGGATCTGAAAATGAGTGTACCTGTCGAGATCTGTCCAATTTGAGTTCATACGGAACATAAGGTTGACGAGAACTCAGGGACTGTATCTAGCTGATGAGCCCCACGAAGAGCGGAATCGGTCGTGGGTTCTCGAAGAGTTTTCAGCAACTTTATAAGTGGTTTCTTTAATGAAAACCAAACATGCGATCTTTACCTTCTCACAAGCAGGACAGACTCAGCCACTCATTGTTATGAGATCTCGACTGCCAGACAAGATGACTGCGTGTGTGTGGGGAAGCTCCAGCAAATGTTTGAGTGTATCAAATATATGAACAGATTCGAAGATATGCTTCTGTGGTGCAAAGCTGCTGCCTTAAGAAAATCTGAGAGCTACCTTTTGAGGACATAAAGTGTGGCCGTAGCAGAACCCACTTCTCACATGAATAATTGCGCCAGGACAGGAGGACGACTGTTCAAAACGAGTGATGTGAAACTGAACAATACGCCTCCTGCAAAACCGCCACATGCATTAACAAAGTCATAATTAACAAGTAGTGCACACAATAGCCCATAAAAAAAATGGAAACTCACCATCTTGAAGATTGGGGTACAGTGTTGCTAGCTGTTTGCAATTAATAGCCGGCGACTTTTTGGTGCCTTTGGGTTTTTGATTTGTTGCTGTCCCGAGAATTGTCATTGCTAGTGGATCATCAGAAAAGATGCCCTTTCCTTTTCCTCTGCCTGAGTCTCTGGCTATGGTTGGCACATAGACCGAATGCATGCCTGGTGGTCCAGGTGGTCCCGGTGGACCCATTGGACCAGGAGGACCAGGAGGCCCATCTCTTCCAAGGGGACCAGATGGCCCAGACGCTCCTGCATCACCACGCATTCCCTTGATACCTTTAGCTCCTGTCTCGCCGATGGGTCCACTTTCGCCTGGCGGGCCAGGATTACCCGGAGCTCCCACTTCCCCAGGATCACCTCGTGCTCCGTCAGGACCAGGAGGTCCGATTGGCCCAGGAGGACCAGACCAGCCAGGATGGCCCCTAGGTCCGGGACTCCCCGGTAACCCCGCTGCACCGTCCTCCCCATCTTTTCCGTTCTCTCCTGGAGGCCCCTTTAAACCGGCCTCCCCAGGCGTACCGGGCTTGCCAGATGTTCCTCGTTCACCTGCCGGTCCTTGCCGTCCACGTTCTCCTGGTGGTCCCAGTTCGCCAACAGGCCCTGGATCACCCGGCGGTCCACGAAGCCCACGAAATCCATCAAGTCCAGGTTCACCAACGGGTCCAACCGGTCCTTCTGCTCCTTGTGGCCCATCTGGTCCAGGAGGGCCCTCAGGCCCTTCGGCGCCGGGTGAACCTTCGGCTCCTTTTGGCCCCCTTTCTCCAGGTGGTCCCTCGGGTCCTGTTGGACCTGCCGCTCCTTGAGGGCCACTGGGTCCCTGTGGTCCTTGTGGTCCACGAGGTCCTGGCCCACCTGTCATCCCGCGCATACCCTGTAAAAGCAAAACATGAATAATAGTAATAATGCATTTTATCACCTAATGTCAAACTCACCAAATGACGCAAATAATAAAAGTTAAAGTAACATGTGAAGCCTGAAACTTTCACTGACTTCATAAACTTTGAAACAAGTTGAAATATGTACCCGGATCTGTCAAGGAGAATGTATGACGCCCAAGGTGCCCTTCTACAGGGGGCTAAAAGCTCAGATATCACTGTGATTTCTGGTGACATGAACGCTCAAGTAGGTGGATTAAGGGCTGCTGAGGCCCGACTGGGTATTCGTCTTGGATTGGACAGGAAAAGCACGGACAGCAGGGATTGCTTATTTCCAATGTGTGCCGATCACAGACTGTTCCTTTGCAGTACGAGTTTCCGGAACAGTGGAAATCGGTTGATAATGTGGTACCCAGCCACGAATCCAAATGGACCACATCGCCGTCCGTTATCGGTGGCGATGGGCACTCATCGCCTGCCGCTCCTTCTGGAACACTAGCGTGGACTCCGACCATGCACTTGTACGCTGCTGCTTTTCATTGCGCTTTTCAGGTGTACGCGAAATGCACACGCCTCATTTGGTCATGATGATGCTAGTGGACCCAGAAGTCAAACGAAGCTATCAGAACCAGCTCCTCGAACGCCTACCGGACGCTACGACGTCGGATATAATCGGTCACTGGGAAAAGATATCCAAAGCGCTATTCAAAGCCAAAACGTCTGTTTAAGGTATAACCCAGCCAACCTCATCCAAACATTAGATCTCTGATAGGACCGTGTCTTTGTTGGAGACCCGGCGACAGATTCCAGCTGACCGCCACCACAACTCCACCCGGCGCTCCCTGATATGCAGCAGAGCAAAACGTTCGGACTACTGGGCACAGTACTCCGAAGAGCAATTCAACTGGCCACCTTCTACCTCTAATCCATAATTTCAGCCTTCAGCAGAAAGATGGACCGTGAATATGGACCCAACTTCAGTCTCAAAAGTGTCCGAATGTATTTCTCTACTCAAACGTCATCGTGCTGCTGATCCTGACCACCTTCCACCTACTCTGTTCGAGGATGGTGGTGGGCTCCTCAATCAGTGTCTGTCTAGTCTATTTGGGTCTATCTGGGAGAAAGAGACCGTCCCAGACAACTGGGACTCGCAGTGAATGGAGTAACCACAGAGGTGTCAGTTTGACGTCTGTTGTGACAAGGCTTCTGGAGTCACTGGTTCTTCCTCACCCTATGGTGGCATGCGAAATCTTGACTCATGAAAATTATGCGGGGTTTCGCCCAGACAGAGGCTGCGTTGACCACGTCTTCACAATCCTTCAGGTGTTAGGACAACACCATATGTACATGCGATCCACAATCTTGGTATTCCTTGGCTTCAAAGGTGCACTTGATTCTCTGAATCTGTTAGTGCAGTTAACTACAGTTACTCAACAGGGTATGCCCCAGAAGTTTGTAAACATGATCCGATCCCTATATTCACATACTTCTGGGCGGGTGAGAGCGTATGGTGAGCTATCCAAAAGCGTCCTTACGAAAAGTGGTGTCAGACAAGGATGTACGCTCTCTCCGTTTCTGCTCAACTTCATCATTGATGAAATAGTGAGGCGAACGCTTGAAGGTCCTAAAAACCCCGGTGTTCAAATTGTAGTTGGTGAGAGCCTTGTCGATTTGGAGTACGCAGATGACATCGCCCTCATCTGGAAAACCAAAGCGAAGCACAAGCCCTATGAATCGACTAATCACCACCATACCATCTTTTGGCATACGCCTTGCACCTTCAAAGTGCAAAGTCATGCTTCAGAACGTGCCGTCCGCGAACATATCCCTTAAAATTCAAGGAGAATCACTGGAGATCGTGGAAAACTCTACATACCTCGGTAGTCGTATTAACTCTGACAGAAAGGTGTCTGATGAAGTCAGTACAAGAATCTCAAAGGCTAAGCTGCGTCACTTGTGGCGTCTTAAGGGTCGCGTGTACCATGCTACAGTAAGGGCTGTGTTGCTGTATGGGTGCGAGACATGGCCTCTGAGGACAGATGATGTTAGGCGTCTTCAGGCTTTTGACCACCAACGCCTCAGAAGTGTGACTGGTTTTGGACGGCATCCGTGTGTTAGTAACGAGATGATTATAAAGCGGGTATTTGGTTGTGCGGCAGGTACTTCAATCGCGGGAAATACCCAGTATCACAGACTACGATAACTTGGTCATGTGCTACGCATGCCGAAACACCGTCTACCAAGACGAGTGTTGTTCTCCGTACCTCCTTCAGGAAGGCGCAAACCACGATGAGAACAACTTATGACTTAGCAGAGGGGTGCGAAAGAAATCACGAAGCGTTTGAGTGCTGTTGGTGTTGTACGCCTTCCAGGAAGGGGTCCCCCTGATTATGCCTGTGCTTGACTGGAGACATTGCAAGAAATGGTGGCTAATTGATGTCAGTGGCTTTCGTGCTGAGGGTTTCTTTCCTGACTGTCTGATTGAGTGTTTCAAGGTCTAGACAACTAAGAATTCTTGACATAGGCCATCACTAAGTCCCCTCGCTCACTCACTCTTTTTCTCTTCTTTTCACTGTAGGACTTTAAATATAATTAGACGAACCTTATGGTTGTACGGCAATGAGCCATCAGTACCAACACTGATGTTGCTGCTGGCGATGATGATGATGATGATGATGATGATGATGATATTTAATAGTATGTGGGGAAAGAACTGACCGACAGAACCAAGAGTTAACACTCGATGTTCGATAACTAAGGGTTCAAAAAACAGATATCGATCGATATCTCACTTTTTTGTAGACACAAAAATAATTGCTTGGGATTTGTCATCATTTCGTATACAAATAAATCGTGTAGACAAAATTTACTTCCTGACTTTTGTTCAGCAACGATAAGTCAGTCGTCCTGGAAAGTATGAAGGATTTGGGGTCATAGACTCAAAAGGACCGCAGTTGGAGCCGAAGCTCCACCAAATCCGTACGACTAACAGTTCATTTAGCTTCTGTTCATGCCACAAACGTAGTCGAAAACGCAGTCTCCAGATCTTCTGCGAGCCTTACTTCTGTATTGTTATTACGCCTTTCTTCCCATTGATAGAATCAGCCAGCACTGGAAATCACCAGTAACATCTTCTCTATCACTGAAATCCTGACTTAGGCCAAACCTCTTGGTCCACTTGAACACTAATCAGCTCAATGGGGTCAAGTTTCTCCCACTTGACCGTAGCACGTTTTGTTTAGGCCGAACGCGATAATACATCATGCCGATATCGCGCTGTGGTGTAACTGAACAGAAAGTAGAAGCTGGCTGTCTAAACCTAAAGTTCGTAGAAAACAGCGACCAGCACAACCCAGTTTTAAGTGAGATGATGCCGACAAAATTCAATTTCCTGGCTGAACCATTAGTCGGGGGGTCGCAGTTTCACAACTCCCTGGAGTCCGTGGGATCGTAGTGATTTGTTATTACGCCTTTCTTCCCATTGATAGAATCAGCCAGCACTGGAAATCACCAGTAACATCTTCTCTATCACTGAAATCCTGACTTAGGCCAAACCTCTTGGTCCACTTGAACACTAATCAGCTCAATGGGGTCAAGTTTCTCCCACTTGACCGTAGCACGTTTTGTTTAGGCCGAACGCGATAATACATCATGCCGATATCGCGCTGTGGTGTAACTGAACAGAAAGTAGAAGCTGGCTGTCTAGACCTAAAGTTCGTAGAAAACAGCGACCAGCACAACCCAGTTTTAAGTGAGATGATGCCGACAAAATTCAATTTCCTGGCTGAACCATTAGTCGGGGGGTCGCAGTTTCACAACTCCCTGGAGTCCGTGGGATTCGTAATGATAATGATTCTCAGTAGGGGTGAAACAGCTGCACACTGGCTCTAAACATTTCACCATCGATTGTCTCAGAAGTTTAGGGAATAAACTTATTAAATTCGGTCATGATAAAAGATGACACCAGGCCTTTCGTAACGCTCTGTAGATTAGTAATGAAAAAAGATTGATGGTAACAAAAGTAGGAGCTGGGATTGGTCGGTTTGTTAGCTTACCATTGCTCCAGCAATACCATCTCGACCAGGAGCACCAGGACTCCCAACTTCACCTATTTCGCCCGCTGCTCCAGGAAGTCCAGGATCACCAGACTCCCCGTCTTTGCCTGGGACACCGGGTGGTCCAACCGGTCCAATGTTTCCGGGTTTACCTTGAATACCGGGTTCTCCTTGCGCTCCAGGAAGACCTGATTTACCCAAGACACCTTGCGATCCTTGCCGTCCAGGCAATCCTTGGGGTCCTACTAGACCAGTCTCTCCTGGTGCGCCCACGGGACCAGGAATTCCAGGAGGTCCTTGAATGCCGACTGGACCTGTGCTGCCAGGAGACCCAGGAGAACCAGGTGCTCCACTTTTTCCAGGAATTCCAGGTGCTCCAGGAGGACCTGCTGGTCCGCGTTTGCCTGAAATTCCGACAGCTCCTGGTGGACCTGACGGACCTTCTTGTCCATCTAAACCGGGTATTCCAGGTTCTCCAGTCACTCCTACTTCACCCATATCACCGGGAGAACCAATCATAAGTGCTTGACTGGTAGCCAGAATTTGAATAATGCCGGGCGCTCCCCGGGGTCCACGCAGTCCCTGAGGTCCCGGTTGTCCATCCTGACCTGGTAGTCCATTGATCCCGGAAATGCCTCGGTCACCTCTGGGGCCGGGTGCTCCATCTGGACCAGGTTGTCCTGGTGCACCAGGTATTCCCTAAAAAAAATGATCGATTCAATCGGGATAATCACAATCAAGTACAAAAATTCAGTTCCAGCAAGTTGCAAAATCTAAAAACGAGTTTGAATAGATTGTTACTCTGAGTCAACTCGGAACATGGGGCAGTCCGTTTCTTGTCTGCCTTGATGTGATTTACTACCGTAAAGATCAGACTGTGTGGAACAAAGTATTGAGAAGTCGGAAATGTACTTGTATCTCGGGGCAGATTGTGAGACCGTTCCCTTCCTATTTGGTCACAGCTACCCTCCAAATAAGGGAAACTGGACATACAGTTTTATAAAATGAAAGGCAAAAACTCACTTGTGGTGTTTAGGTAAGCCGAAATAATGTGGATAATCGCGAGTGTATTTGAATATTCATTCAGGATATGAACCAGTAGTTAGTCTTTAAGAAGACGGGAAAGGTTGTTGTTTCCTGGCATTCTAACTTATCGTTCTGGCCAACGTTTGGCTATTATTTCACCGATCAACTGTGACTGTTTTACAACCATGTGACAGGAAACTCTCAAAATAGTCGAAGGTCAGGTGGTCCTAAAGTGTGATACTACTCTCCTGAGAGGCACCAGAGACCATTTCATGAAGCTGCGCTTCCAAGATCCGCTTTCTCAAAAACTAAAGTCGTTGCCATAAAAATGTCTATCACAAGCAGCCAAAAGTGACAAAAAACGGAAATTACTCTTGCAGGACGTATTCAAATAAAACTCGCGTACATTTTACGTGGACTTCAAAGTGGAATGAGGCGATGGTAAGGAAATCAGTTTGAATCAGAACCGAAGCAGTTATTTGGAGAATGCAATAGTACTTTGTAATATCGATTACTAGCTTTGCGAAAAAATCAAGATTCACTATGCAAATTGAAGGCTGAAATTAGGGGCACACTCACAGCTGCAAGGGAGGTTTTTAGGGAGTAAGCTACTCTTCCACATGATGAACATAGACGAAGGGATTGAAGAACTATTCTACCGTAGAAACATAATTAATGAAAAGACGTAGGGGACCGGTAGAAAGTGGATTTATGAGATGTGATCTCTTCTGAGTAGGACAATTGTACAGACAGCCGCGTGCTTTTTCCTACAGCCGAACGATCTTCTCAATAAGGTCGTATATAAAATATTTATTTATGTCTCAGATCTCCACTCCTGCCGCTACCACATTCTGAAACATGAAAGCCAAGCTTATTCCAAATTTTTTCATCATACTGGGTCGTCAGATGGCCCAAACATTTGTTATACCGAAATTTTGATGCACTGTCGTGAAAGATCTGTTCGGATGACATCCTCATTGCTGCTGTATAGGTAATGAAGACCAACAGACATCAGGTCAGGAAGTCCTGATGAACAAAAATTCTAGCTCGAGCGCTGAGTGATTGGGAAAGTTTTGAAAGCTTCAAACGTCTCTTTGTAGTCCCATATTTCCGTCATGTTATGTCGAAGCATTCATGTAATATGTATGGGAAGCTTGTAAAACAGATTGATGTAAACAGAACGCGTGAAACGATCAGGCTTTTGAACTCGTCTCTTCTGGGAAGGAGTTTACCATGAGAAGACGCGTCATTTGGTCAGCCTTGATTTGGTTCTTTCACTTTGGGACAACTCTATGGGTAATGTGTAGCACAGCGGCCAAATAAAGCGATATCCGGCAACCACATACTGCTATCTTGTTTTATGTTCCATTTAAATATGGAAGCGATTGTGCCTCTATACACAGGTCTTTGAACGTTTTGACTTTCCCTGAACAACCAAATTATTATATTCGTAATGAACTACTGATACGGTTGATGAAAATCCGTCGACAGCCCACGACCGGCTTCGCACTTCTTGGGGCTCACCAGGTAGGCGCAGTCCCCGAGTTTCCGTCAACCTTATGTTCTAACTAAAACCAAATCGCACGAAGTTGGCGAAATACACTTATTTGCAAACAAGTTCAGTTTCGCGAGAGACTCACCAGAAACCCAGCTGAATCTCTTGTTTGTGATGTTTCCAGGTATTACGAATATATATATATATATCGCGACATCTCAAATATAGTAGCAACTGAAACATGAGGAGACCTGGTGCGGCACATTCAGTTGCCTGGAAACATCACAAACGGAAGATTTAGCTGGATTCCAGGTGAGTCTCTCGCGAAACCAAATTTGTTTGCAATTGAGTGTATTTCGCTAACCAACTAATCACCAACTAATCTTGCCGCGTTATACTAGCGAGCATCCACCCAACCGGTCTCAATTTGTTCAGGCAGCACAGAAACCTGCATTCAGTCCGCATTACATGTCAGCTTTGGTGACCTATTGTCAGAGATACTTTTGATTGATAGTTGTTGTGTATCCACGATTCTGCTCTGACTGCTGTCCAGCTAGTTTCTACCGAGCCTAAACGGGTTGCTTTGCCCCAACCTAACTCATTTAACAGATATTCCATGAGAGCATGGAATTCATCTATTTCCTGTCTACATAATGAAAAAACAGTGATAATCGTTTACACGTAACATCCTTTCGGTGCATAACTGCCATGTCAGCCGAAGGAAGCACGAGTGCTGAGGTACTGCCACGTCGTCCAAGACTAGTTAGGAGAATTCGAGGTGTAGAGATTGTGCTCGAACAATGAACCTATATTGAGTTTGTTACTTAACTACTGAGGCAGTTCAATCTTAGCTGTGTACAATTTTTTCACTGCCCTACATGTCTGTACGACATGAATTCCTGCCATTTATTCTGGATACATGCAAACAGCTGATGAGATACACGAAATAGTTGAACCGAATCTACCCTGTTAGAGCGCTTCCAAGTGTCCTCCCTTGAAATTCGCAAACGGGACAGGATGTACAAAGTATATACATCTGCATTTATGACAATCGAGGTTTTTTGATTTTTCAATGGGAAGACAGTCACCGTATGCTTGGGCACATTAGAATAAACGGATTTGTGCAGAACCTTAATACGTAGCACGTGAGATAAAATATTCGATGTAGAAACCGTATGTTTAGATTGACGGCCAGGGTGTATTTGTTTATTGTCAAACGGAAGCGTTTTCTTTCTAGTTTATGCAGTTTTCCCTGAGCACTGTTCTGTTAGGCACTTTTTCACAGTATTAGCCTATTTTTTTCCGCTCGGTTCGGTAGCATATTTTTAAGTGACTTATCACATAATAGCGGTTGTATTGTATTGTTATTCGTTGACCGTCTTATACAGGTGTTTCTGGTTGCATTGTTAATAGTAAGTGTACACCTGAGACTAAAGACCAAAGGTCAGCTTCTGTTGTGATGTGCATCGAATCCCTGTGTGTACAGCGGTGGATTACTTTTCAAATTCAAAGTTGGATGATAACTTGCCCAGGACATCGACTAGGTCAGCTGCATGTTGATTGTAGTGTTTAGTTGCCCTGGGGTTTCGGGTTTCTTTCCAGATAATCCTAACAAATGTATTGAGAAGCTGTCATGTATAAGGCAATAGACAGGGCTATATATTTTGTTCCGTTTGACACTAATCATAACGTCGATGATAACTCTGAATAGCCCATTACCAGTTTCAAATTTCTTGGGGTCCATCAGATAGACCCAAGCTGCAGCAACCTTATTTCCTTCTTGAACATCCAAATTGTACGCGTGTTGCTTTGAACAGTCAGTGGCATATTAAGCTGGTGTTTATGGGAGACAACAGTGAATATCACTCAAATGTTTTGCTAAAATGACGCCTTATTCGTAATCAAGATACCGGAGTATTCCTCCTCATATGCACATAAGCTGGATTAAATTTCTGTTTGCTCGTACAATCAACTGCCCAACTTAATCTGTGCATATAACGCTGAATGTAGCATTATTTGTTTGGAACCAGCTTCACCGCATAAGGAAATAACAGAGGTGAGTTCAGTTAAAATAGAAATGTGAAAAATTACCATGACACCCATTCTTCCGGGAATCCCTATGGGACCCATATTGCCTTTCTCGCCCGGTTCACCAGGGCCTCCACGTGGGCCGGGAGGGCCAGCTTGTCCCATTGGACCTTGAGGTCCAGGTTGACCGGGTACTCCAGCTTCACCATCAGAACCGTTAGTGCCTGGTTGACCATCTTTTCCAGGATCTCCAGGGGCCCCGACGGCTCCACGGATGCCAATTTGTCCAGGGGCGCCAACGTTCCCAACAGGTCCAACTCCTCCTCTTTCGCCCATTGGACCTGGTTTACCTTGTGGTCCGGTAGCTCCAGCATCTCCAGCCGCACCAGCGTCTCCAGGATAACCCCTCATTCCCTTTTCACCTTTGACGCCAGCGGGACCAGCAGGCCCCGGAAGACCACGCTCTCCTTGGGGACCCTTTACATTTTAAAGGTATTCGGAGAACACATCCAATAAGCAACTTACACTCCAAAAGCAACGTGCAGAAAGCGAGTTCTTTCGGCTTACCTTTTTCCCTACCAAGGCAAGATGTTTCGGATTACGTATACACATATATAGTACAACTCTAGGATTTTGGGCCCGCGAATAATGGACAATTAGATACAGATACTTAACCAATCCGGACAAAGAGCATCAACGAAACACACTATTGTCATTGCTGCGCTGGTTTCTATTTGGAATAAACACTCACATTACAAAAAAAAATCGATATCGTGCGAAACAGTCCCGTTTAATGGATCATGGATTTGTGGCTTGACGCACTCATCAGTACCTCTTGGTCGTTTTTTTTTCGATATCCGGCCAGTTCCTAATCGTATCAGTGTTCTTTGAACCGATTCACACAAACTCAACTCTCATGCGCCAATAGTGAATGAGATCGTTTGCTACTTTTGATCTGTTTGCACATAAGTGTCTTCTGGAGCCAGAACGGTTTCATTCATGTGAACGTACGATACTAAGAGAGTCTCGTACTGCTGACATCGGTACATTTCTAACCGATTGGATCGCATTATTCGATATTCTACCTTAGATGTTTGCTGATTAGTACTCAGTATGTGTTGCTGAGCAAAGGTAGTGTGACTGGATGAATGCGGTCTTTTTCGGAAAGAATGAAGCAAGGTTGAAACTGAAAGTGTCGGCAATAGTTGCTGACATACAAATGAGTTCAAACTGGCGTTTACTGCCTTTGCTTCAAAGTCCACTCAGAGGCGTTCGGGTTTTGCACCTTTGCTGCTACAGAGCCATCTTCGCTTTCGTTGAGAGGAGAGACAAATGGGTAAAAGTCGGAAAACAGGAAAATATGGCATGTTGTTGAAGGCCACTATAAGTGTAGGGCAGACAAAAATGTGGTCAACGAAGCAAATGAAATGAATACGGTTGGTAATAGTCAAACAGGCAAGACGCTACACTATTTGAACATGGCTGTACGAAGAAAGATGTCACAGGATACACCCATGTTGTTCAATCTACTTCATCACAATACGCGTTGAAAGGGGTAAAACGAAACAAAATCCAGGGCTAGTTCCATAGGAAAACAGAATGTAAGACGACCAGTCAGTAAAACCACGGTAGTCTCAGACTAGCCCGCAAGTTTCTGAATGCACGGTACATGGCTGGATCGACTAGTAAACAGTGCTTCACGGAAGTCGTGCTATCCACTAAGTGCGCTTATCGACACGCGTGTAACCTAAACACGTCACAGAGAAAGTCATTGGGTGTTTCAGTAAGTCGTGTGTGTTAGTCCTCTTTTTCGGACACACAGCTAGGCATCCAGACTTGTTGGTATCGTGAAGAGATTTGACAATTTTAACGAATATTTCTTCCCGCCAGTGGAGCCAAGCTATGTTGTTGAAAAGCCCAGGAGCACTATACAACTGTTTCATCCTTATTGGGAACCATCGTGATGAGTGCACATCTCACAAAACTCCAGCCAGTCTTGAACCCTCAACCTCGCGGGATAAAAGTAGCTGAATGGTCAAGCTTTCAAACTACTTCAATACTCTACACAATAGACGGAATCACTGAAAGACTTGGGGTCTCACTTTGACTTGTCAGTTTACCTTACGTGGTAAATCACTGTACTACTCAATGGCTTGAATGAGCGCAAGCTGGAATACCGAACCAAAGAGGCTAATTCAGCAAATCTTTAATGATAAGGGGCCTTAGGTACGGAGCTTATGAAACGGAAAGTCCGCATTTTACGGACATCTTCCACAAATGTCTTTGTATATATTTTGAAATAAAAACGTCTTCATCTGTAATATTACCGACAGTGTGGACAAAATTTTTCTGCTCAGACCAATAGGATTCGACAAAACTTACATTGTCCATGGCCCTAGAATCCAAAATCTCAATCAGATTGGACCTCATCTCATTTCACTTGATCTATATACTTTCATGGGAAATTTGCGCAAAACGATGGTGCACTTTCTGTCATGAGGAAGTTGGTTTTGCATTCTCAACCTGTATTCCTTCAGTAACTTTTCGGTCTGCATTGAGTTGGGGCCGTATTGATCACTCATCATACAAGGCCCACTTCCGAGCGAGCGATAATCAATTCCCAGGAATCTAAATAGATCATCTATGATTGCTTCTCATGATGAGAATATGAGCGCATCTCCCTAGCTTAGGCCGTTTCGGCGTTCAGTTTTCCAAGCAAAAAATCACCGTTATCGACGTGTCAAAAAGGTCAAGCAACAAAACTCGGATGTGCAGTTAACCAAGGAAGTCATGTTCAAGATAACTCTGAGGAGCGGCACAGAACGGGTTTGAACATCGAAAAATCACCAAAAATCTTACAAGAAAAACTGGACGAAACATGCACTGACTCGAAAGATTCCTCTATGATGTTACACTCCTGGTTTATTTTATTACCATCAGGTATTCCCTTTGGATGCTGTACATGCCATGCATTACTTGTTCTCCCTTATATATTGTTTGAAAAATTCGCCAAACGTGGAATTCAGAAAAAACTAATAAGTACCTATTGTCGTGAGCTCTGCAAAACAGTGTATACGTTGAACTCACCTGATGCCCGATGTTACCCTGAGGCCCTGGTGGACCAGCCGCTCCTGCCACTCCTGGATGACCGCTTTGGCCAGGTTTGCCTGGTGGGCCGCGAGGTCCTGGTTGGCCCACGGTGCCAGGTGTTCCATCCCGTCCATTCTCACCAGGGGAACCAACAGGACCGGTCCGTCCTGGTTTTCCAACCACGCCACTCTGACCTGGCTCTCCACGTGGACCGGCCCTTCCAAGTGAACCAGTCTTGCCTGGCGGACCTGGGAGACCAGGTCGTCCATCAACTCCTGGTCTTCCCGGAGAACCTGAAGCACCCATAGCACCTGTGGAACCTTTGGGACCAGGCATACCACGGGCCCCCATGATTCCCTCTTTTCCTGGTGCCCCAGGTGGACCTTCAAGGGTAAGGACAAGTAGCTTTTTTAGTTTAACAATTTCGTTTCATTCCAAACAGGACATTGGTGTGTGAAAATTGGCATTATTTCTAATAATGAAAAATTTCGACATCATCATTATTCTCGTTCCCCTCTTCTACACATCGTTAGGAGTGTCATTAGCTATGAAGTGTAATGGCCCACCGATTATCTGTTACAGAGGTATATTCCGGTGGTCACCATTCTTTCAATCTGGCTCTAAAACAAAGCATATTTTATGGAGACTCCGATGAATTGTGTTAAATTGCAATAATGGGTAAATAAACTCACCCTGAGGCCCTTGCAATCCAATACCTCCCGGTTGACCTGCATTGCCTGGTAGTCCACGGTTGCCTGGTGGACCGGTTTCACCAACAGCACCTTTTGCACCTTGTTCTCCTGGCATTCCTGGAGCACCGGTAGAACCTCGTGGTCCAGGCATTCCCTCAGGTCCTACCGGCCCTCGGAATCCTGTGTCTCCTTTGGGTCCTGGCCGGCCATCCTTTCCTTCGGGACCCTGTAAGACATGTAAACACTTAGGTTCAGAAAACGCCATGTTTTTGGTGTCCTTCGCAGCCACATAGAGGTGCTTTGCAAAACCTACTTCGAAATCAGCGGACAAAAGTCCCCCGTTAAAAACTCGTAAGTGAGCTAAGGTGTACAAAATACACCGCAGAAGCAAACAGGCATACAGGTACACAACACTGACCTGCGGTCCTTGTTCGCCATCAACACCAGGTGGTCCATCCAATCCGGGCCGACCCGGATCGCCCGAGGGCCCCGGTAAACCAGTTTCGCCGGTAGACCCACGACCTCCAACTGGTCCAGGTTCACCTGGCTGACCGGGCAAACCTTGCGGTCCCATTAGTCCTTGAGGACCCGGTGGGCCATCAGCACCAGAAGGACCGATTTGACCAGGAGTTCCAGGTGGACCCATGGGTCCTGGGTCCCCACGCGGTCCTGGACGTCCCATTGGACCTGGCGCGCCAGGATCACCACGGGCACCCTAGAAAACAGTATACGACAACAATCGTTGGGCATATAATACAGTATACCTCTACCAGAGCACCTGCTTTCTTCTATATAGACTACTCACTTATTACGGATGACTTTAATAAAACTTTGCAAATTCAAGAGGAATTTTGTGATGATGGATGGTCACTTTCTTGCTCTTACAGCTGCTAATTTTTGCCATGACATAATAGAACACGACATACACGAAGAGTGGACCTTCCATCTAAGAAATTGTTAGTCTAGGAGCCAGTCAACACGTGACCACGTGACAGAAATTCCTTGATTAATGAATGAATGGTGCTGTGTTCTGTCTATGTGCCAGCCAATCACAACTTATCAGCTGTGCATGGCCGAATGTCGTGGCTTTGAATCGCTTTGATGATTCGTGAGATACGCACTGCTTATGATTTCCAACAAGGATCAAACACCTGTGCAGTGCTTCTCGGCCTAGACTGACTGCAGCGTGGACCGAATTCACTTACAATAAGAACTCTCTGTTGAGTTAATAAAGGAAACTGTTCACAATACTGCTCAAACCCCTTCTGTTTCATCCTTCTAGGGTCCCCGCGTTTCCGTCAATCTTGTACTATATCCCAACCGAGATTGCACAAAATTCGACAGATACATTAATTTGCAACTGTTGTTTATGGGGCGGCTTGGTGCAACAAATTTGCTTGAAGAACACCCTAAACGGGAGATTCAGATGAGTCTCAAGTGAAAACCACACTGATATGCAATTTATCGAACCTCTGTTACTATTTGTGATTGCATAGACGCTGCTATTCTGTCTGCAGACGATACCAAAAAGGAAATTAGAGATGTCGTCAACCAGTAGGAAGTCGCCATAGGAAGGCATCTCAGTAACAGGTAAACTTCAACTAGCTGAAACACTAAGAATAGTACACTGGAAAAAAGTTGTTTGGATGATGGTAACGATTGCGAAAACCCAACATATTATTCTGGCAGCTCTGCAAAAAAACTTGAAGAATGATGACTACCTAAATGAAAAGTAACAGGGGAACATGTAACTCAGAGGAAATTGCCTGACATTCCTAATGAAACCCTGGAACCCCCTCCCATCCACAAGTGGATTGTTAGTGAACATTGCACCCGGTTATAGCATTCACCTACATTGGACGAACATTTTTCGTCTTACTTACAGATGGTGTTGAATCTAACTTGACCTTATGATGATTCCTACCATTTATTTGCTTACTCCGCCTATGTACTTTTGATCTCCTGTTGCTTTGCTTGTCTGTACCCGTCACTCACCTTGCCGCAGGGGCCGCCCTGTCGACACCCGTGTATTGACATGTGTCTGTGTGTGAACCTGCGCAGCTGGTCTACCAACCAGCGCTCATGTCCCGTTTGCTGAGCTTGTCTTGACTGGTTTTCTCATGAGCTTCGCACGACCAATTAGAATCGCGAGACTGTCGTCGCAGGGGACGACGCAACCCATGCCAATGAGCCATTGTTTCGCTCGCCACTGTTTGGTGTGCGGCGCTGACACTGCCCCGTGCCGGTCAGTGACAGACCTGTGAACTTGTTGACGCTACGAACGTGAACAACTGTGGTTTGTTGTACACATTTACTTACCCTTGTGAAAATGGTACCGTAGAATTTCGAACCCAACTCTTCCTTTTGATATTCGGGATTGTCGAACCTACGAATCACTCGAAGTTCCATGTCGGAGTCTTCACCAGGTGGTCACTCATAAGTAGGATAGTTGTACAACAACTGGTACAAACTCGCACACTGTACATTCAAGCACTTGGCCCTTTACTAAAAAAATCAATCAAGAATCCATTCATATCTGGACTAGGTTTGTTGTTGCCCATTCTGGTGTCTATATTGATAAAGACCGATTCAACGGCCTCGATTCTCAAAATATACCAATTTTATTCACTACGTAAAGTACTCCATTCGGAGGCATTACACTCGGCAGTTTCAGTAAATTGTATCGGGTATTAGTCTTCCGAGGAACCAAGCTCGGTCCTCAGTAGGCGGCTGCAGTTTGACATCCGTCTCCCTCTTACTGCGCTGCAAGATTGACAACCTTGAATCCATTTGGAGCATGAATATTCTATCACCCATATGATTATTAACTGTTATTATTAGCTACAATTAAATACCATGTACCATCGTGACCAGTAAACGTTTTTCGTGCAGTTGTCGGTTCGTACGGACCACCGAACAATACCTTCGAAATCTATTAGTTTTTTCTGGAAAACCCGTCACATTGGAAATTAATCTATGGAAAACCCGTCACATTGGAAACTTAATCTATGTCCTTCATCTCAGCGGATTAGTAGCAGTGACAATACACGTTTTGCCTAAAAATTTTGATGCCGGTCCGCTATGGTCGTCTCAGTGAACGTCCAGGAGTTCAAGTGAAACCTGATAGCATACCCCTAATGGAAGAGCGCATTGCCGATAATTCGGAACGCATATATAAAATCGTATAACGTGGTTGACTTTCATGTATCCAGTTATCTGTGCCTACGCCTGGGGGATGAAACAGTACGTCCAGCTTCCATTCCCCCAACGTGATCCCGCCTGGTCTAAGAATCCAAGTCAACTCGAAATTTAAAAATGGTTTACCTACTTTAGCAATCCTAGTAATATATGTTATCAACGTTTTCAATCACCAGCTCGAAGTTATGGAAGACCGAATGAAGAATAACGACAGTGGAACGAATGTCAGTATGAAGCCTTATCTTACTACTGTCCACTTCAGTGCATGTTTCCAAAACCAGTCCGGCAATACTATAAGATCTCATGATTATGGGCCTTTGAAATTCCAAAATGTAATATAAACTAACTGCTTCGGCCAGTTCCGCCCCTAAGCTCAAAACCAGGCCCAGAATAAACATTCCTCACCATGGATTAGTACAAAGCTTATTGTGCGGATAGCCCATGTCTTACACAGAGTTAAAATTTCCTTGTGAGAAATAGTCCCAGAGAACGAGAAATGCAATTACTCTTTGGTTTTGAATGTGGAACACGAACCGTACTGTAATAGATGCAGCTTACTTCATCTCCGTCACGACCTGTGTCGCCCCGTTCACCTTTTGCACCTTTCAAACCAACAGGACCTTTTGGACCAGGAAGACCACCGGGACCTGGTGGACCTGGTGGCCCAACTTCTCCAGCAAGGTTGTTTCACCGAACGGTGCCGGCCCTTTAACCTTAAAAATGAAACGAACGAAAACAACAATTTTGGAAATTTATTCTGTAAAAATATCAAACGAATTTCAGTAGTGTTAAGTAAGCTATCGGGACAACGTTCCGGAAGGAGTCGAGACACTTAAGTTTCGGTTGGTTGTCATCTTTGACTTGCACAATAATAAGGCCGATTTTACCTTTCAGACTTCATATCTTATCAGGGTACCCATAAGACCGGAAAGGTGCAGTTGAATTGCTATCTGTCTGTCTGTTACTGCATCGGGAAATTGATCTAACGCTTCAAACAGTCCAGGGTGTATCGGCTTCGGCGTAGTATATTGCGCACAACAAACTGTCAACTGGCTAATCATACAAAGGAGAAACCACATAGTTAGATGGCAGAAGTGCTCTCTGGTAGACTGTGGGTCGCTTTGAACCAGTGCTTGATGGAGATCATTCCTCCCAGTTACCTCTTACCACAAAGTTGAAAAAACTTCGTTCAGGCATCATCATACAAGCCATCTTGTTTCACCTCTACCTGAATTTCACTGATGCTGCACCTGAACGGACACAGTAGAAGGCCAGTCAAAACCATAATTGCAAATCAGTCTTACAACTAAACAGAGATTTCACTCTGTTAGTGAAAGGACTGTACAGCTGTTTCATCCTTGTTGGGAATCATCAACAGCGTGAATCTCACGAAATTCCGAGAGTTTACACCCCGCGGCCTTCCAGCTGGTGATTCAACCATTAATCGTTTAGTCATCAGCGGTTGATCAGCACTGTGATTAGCTCTCATTTAGACAGGAAATGGTTATGTAGTTAATTTGCTCTAACTCTGAGGTTCCCTCGTTTTTGTTTTTGTAACAAGCCTATAGGGTTCATCACTTGTGGCCATCTGACTCCCCTAAACCGTAATGTCGGTGCCAAAAACATTGGGAATGAAAAGAACATTGGGTGAGTACCAAACAGACTGTGTACCCATCTAACATGTAGGATTTCTCGTTCTACATGCTTTCTGTTGCACTCAGAGAAAAAATGAAGTCTGAACAGTTTTATGTATATAAAATGAAGCGTCCTTATTTGACTAAATGGCGGTCTGGAACGCTCTTTATAACTGAAATACGCACTAAACTGGAATGGCGATTGATAGCAACATAACGCAGGATAAGTCAGAATTCATCGAGTAACGTAAATTGAGCCTTGTCTGAGGTGACAGGCTCGTGGAGCTTTTTTCGTTATAAATTGAAAGCTGTTGAGTATCCGGAACACACATCGTAGCTGAATTGAACATTCGCAGCACATACTAACATATCGATTGAATTTCCGTGCAGGCACATCGCAATTGACTTCTACTTGTTAACAATTCCCAAGAAAAAACAGGTTGGCCAAGGAGAAATCGATATCTCCCGAAGATGTTTGTTCTTGATGAAGGAAGCTGAAATTCCTTCAACCTTTCGCAGGTGTACCGAAAGTCTTTCAAAGATTCGAGTCCAAATACTTTCGTAGAGCAAGCTTACGAACATTCTGTAACCAGTCAGCAGCGTTTTTAAAGTGGAGGAAATCAGTCACTGTGTACATCAGTATTCGTAACCACTTACTATTCCGCATTGGTCCCACAAAAGTAACAAGTCATTTATGCATTTTGCAGCCTTGTTATCACCTCATTTGCCTGAGGGAACGCGAATCCTCTCACCGAATGTTACTCCAGGCAGCCGCAGTGTTACATTTCCGTTCAGATCAGTCCGTCTCGTGTCTGTGAGCATTCTGCAGATCTGTAACTCTTACTTGCAAGCTAAGTTGATGGATTTGTACTGAACCTCGGTCGCAAAGTTTACCCACATAAGTGTTGCGGCTCAGAGATGACGCCGATGCGGTTAACCTCACTGTATACACTCAATGCCAAAATGCCTATCCTCTTTAGGGAACAGAGCTAACTGGCATAAGCTGGTATGACCTGCTGAGAGTGATGCGCGGACCAAGATAGAAGAGAAATCCATCCAATTTCCATCCATCCAACTCATGGCCTATGAACACTAGCTTAGCGTGACCCAGTCACTGAATAGTCACTTGACCGATAATCGATTGACCCAGATCGTGCCCTGGATCAGTTTGGCAGCGGAAAGCTCACATTCGTATTAACGGATATTTCATCATCATCATTGTCAGCTGTAGTAACCGCGTACATGTCGTACAGTGGTTGTAGCTGCTGGTATAAAATGAAATCCATCAAAGTAAACCATTCTCTTGCGTTCAGACGTAACCTAGAGGAGTTGACCCTAAATGACTGTAATCATTCAAAGACTTATATTACTAATCCATAAAAGTCGCTTGAAGAAATAATATAGAGATTTTACTCGAAATTACTACGACAGACAAAGAACGATGTGAAAAATCTCCACTGAACGGGTAATCCCATACGAACCATACCAGCTGTTCTAATTCGATTTCAGGCACTGCAGTCCCACGAATGGCAAAAGAATTTGTCTAGCAAACGTTACTTTACTACATCAGGATTTCGAACCACCAGTTAAAGTTATCGTAAAAATAAACTGGATGCATAGAGACTTACTCTATTCGATGGCTCGACTTCATTCTGCCGTTTGACTCGTCTGATACGTTCAGCTAAAATAGGGGAAATTTTTCATCGTATGAATGCAGTTAAAAATCCCAATGTTCTATCCAATGAACGTGAAAAGGAAAGTGTGTTGAAGGTGGTCGTCCATGACACTGCGATATTTGCCTTGGGCTAAACTTCACCTGTGTTGTGCTGATCGCTGAAATTAGCCATCCAACGGATGGAAAACTTTAACACTTTCCTCACAATCCTCAGCCACGAAACCTAAGGATTTACAAAGAAGCTGAACTGGCAGACAGGTAACGGTAACATTGAGTGCCATACGATCGGTCTTGTCTACACTTTTCACAAATCACTTCTGAGGGGAATGAGTGTTAGCATCCCACGATGTGTGTCTTTTATTCGTCTTAATACTATGAGTAGGGGCAGTCAGCAGCAATCTTCATTGTACAGTTGGTGTGGTGAGTTAGTTTTTTTTTGTGATGCCTGACTAAAACTACAAATCGGTCTTTAAATTCAGGTGGTGGGATGGTAGGTAGTGCCTAAGCCTTCAAGCCAGCACACTGGAGCGCACGCAAGAGGATAGATTCTCGAGCAAGTTTACGAGAAGTTACTCCAAAACGTCGGTCAAAATCCAGATTTTATTCACCTTCGACCTCGAAACAGGTTTCAAAGGGTTTATAAGTCCCCATTTATCAATATTTGAGTGTGTGGTCCTCAGAAAAGTGTCCTGGAATTCAATTTATCTGGGTAGATAATCCACACTTACGACTTCAAGTAATTTTTTAAATGGGGCAGCGAACATAATTTCGGTTTACCGCCCGGACAGTGATTTAAAATCCCCAACATATCGACCCACTTACTTAAACAGAAGCTTTCCAAACCACCATGACCAGGACCAATCATTCAAATGACTCACCACCACAAGGATGATGTAATGGGACGAGAACGTAAACATTACCAAGAGTCCTCGAGAACCAGAGAACCTGTATTTCACCCACATCTCTCGTACGGACAGTTGATCAGTGGATATAAAATTTACTTTCAAGGTCCGCATCCGTGAAACTCCTACTCAAAGAAGTCACTCGCCGTAATCTGAATTAATCCGCTTGAAAGTAACATAATCAGTTAAGCAAACGGAACTGCTAGAACGTTGTGCAGTCAATGACGGTATGCCGACTATTGGCTTGCACACTCGACTGTTGGGAAAGTACACCAGGCGTATAACAGCACTAGCGGAAACGCTGACCTTGGAAACAATTAATAAATCAACGCATGATAGTTATAAATACACCTCATACAAAAAGCATACTCATCGAAAAGAACACGATGCTCTGCACTCTACGCAGATAAAGCTGTAACAGTCAATGCGAGCGTTTCTAAATTATGAATTTACCTCATCTTTTGCTTACCAGATTGGTTACAGTTAACGTATCCGTCGACGCAACTTCTTTATCTGTAACTGTGTGGACAACTGCTCAAACGGTATGTTTTACGCTATGGAGCCATGTCGATTGTGTAATCCAGACAGATAAGTATACTGTAGTGTTCTGAAGACGGTGGCGTCCACAGTGCATTACTACCACCGAGAGGATCAGTAAGTTGTCATGAAAGACGTCCCAGCAACGAAAGCCTGCCACGGTGATCAAAAGGCTCAATAGATCATTCGCAATAAGGTTTGGAAAGCGAATTTTCCACTCCTGTTCGGAGGTAGGTGGTAAACTGAAATCTATCAAGCCCAGGTAATGCAGCACCTATTCACACCAATAAAAGTCGCTTTCGTGCAATGCACGTTTGGTGGCTCACTTTTAGTGGATGACGAACATTCAGTAACTGAACACAATCCGAGATTTCGATCCATCGATCTGCGTCAATTGTGCCTCATTCCCAAATTAAGATTGTTCTCAAAGGGAAAACGTTAAGCAGCACTGTAAAAGTGTTTTACCCAGAACACAAAGAGAATGTTTTTTCTGTCCAGTAAATCTCACCTTCTAAAGGGAGTGATCCTTCGACAATGCCTAAAGAAACGTGGAGTTTATGGATGCGCACCATCAAATCATTGTAGCCTGAGACGCGCTACCGGTACCTAAAGACTTCCACGGTTAACGTCAAAAACAGTTTTTGATACAAACTAATCCAGAGGAGCAGCGTCGTTCATTAGGGCTAAGGTGCTTACCGGATGCGAATATGACTCCATGCGATATCTGGTCTAAGTAAAATATTTAAGGTTATGTAAACACTTAGTAACATGCCGTCTAGAACCTGTGCTGGGAGGGAAGGAGTAATGTGGAATTAAATTGGCCTGTGCCGATACATTTACCTACATGGATCCACATTTGATCCGTGTCCAACTGTGAAGTATTCCCGAGCCATAAGAATTCCAGATGAACTGTTATACCAAAGGCCTATATGAAATATGTGGGCTTGGTAACTTTCAGTAGACGAACCCCGCTTCGATAAGTGGATGGGCCCTTGTTAGAGTTCACGCTCGCTGAAAGAACAGATCTTTGAAATTCTATCATTTGTCGGCCTTTAACTGTCAACGTAACATCTCATTTCAGTTATCGGGCCAAGCGAGAATCCTGACTGTAACTATCAGTTGCCAAGTTTTTTTATCAACCTTTCGCTCATTTTTCCAGTCACAGTAATGCGATGTTGATCTAGCCATCCCCAAAGTACTCAGGCATGATTACTTACCTGGTTTACTCCGCCATGTAGGGTTCAGCTTTTTTACATTGCCCAAGTGTTTGTCAACCCCCATATGATCGTTAAGCCAATGTGTCAGCGAAAGGTTCATCATTAAGTACCGTCTAGTTTTCTGTGCATTCTGATAAATTCACAAAATTTCCACGGCATAGGTTAATTCACTTACAAATCGAATGCAGTCCAATGCTGAATGGGATAAACTTTACCGCACTGGATACGACAACTTCTAAGATACCCTGTCATGCGTAGGCATGAGATGAAACTACTTTCAAGAATATACTGCGGCGTTTGGAAATCAGACACCGTTAACCGCTTCCACATATGAATGTAAACAACATAACTAGGTCGCCTCAATGTTGTCGAAAAGAATACTGAAAAAGGTCTATCCGAAACTTACCATCAACTACAGTGGTGAGCAACACCAAGGCGATGCATAGTACCAAGATTCGCCGGCGACTGAACTTTCTCAGTATCATGCTCCTCACTGCATCCAGCCGGAACTGACGAAGGTTCAGTGGCACCAAACTGCAAACGATTAATACCAATCAATTTACCGTGTGTCTGCCCCCAATCAACCCGGTGTACGTTTGTCTATGCAGGGCATGGAAGCTAAATGCCCACGCAAGCGCACGCCGGAGATACCGACGCACTAATATCGGTGACCCGTGAGGATCAGGGTGAAGAGTGTGTTCACCAACCCCATGTTGCAGGGTACTGAACCCGGATTACGACACCCGGATTGTAGGACAGCCGGCAAACAGGGCCGTCTGGATGCGGTCTTGGGGTTGGGGCCTTACTCCTCTACACCACCCTCACTCTACCGGTTGCCGGTGTCCAAGATACGGATCAGTACGTCTGAACGGTGGGCAAATAACCCGGTTGTGGACGGGCCAATCAGCGTTAAATTTGAACCGACTTTTCCACACACAATCGATTGATGGCTACGAATGGCGCCATTGGCATGCAGTCGAATAATGCCACCTGTAACCAAATTTTTTTCCTAAAAAAGGACAATTCCGGGACGTAATAATAATTATTAAGTGACTTTGATGGTGCCATGCAAGAAAGCCCGTTTCCAGCCGTATTTCGAGGAGAGATCTCAGCTGTCTCAAGCAATACTGAAAAACCAGTTTCAAGATAAAGTAGTTTCTCAAACGGTCAGAATGACAGTATCTGTAGGAACTTAATAGATTTGTAGATATTGTGTTCACATTATTCTCTGGTCTCGGGCAAAGCGGGGGTTAGATTGACTGGTATCACTGTCGCTTGCATTGACGACTCACTTAAACTCATTTTGTGATGCATCCTTCCCTTCCTTTGACTTCAAGGCAGCATTTTGGACCAGTTCAACGGTGAACTGCATTAGAGAAGGCTCCGGAACTCTACGTACTTCGACAATAATCGGGAGTTTTATCCTCCGGGAAAGTAGCTACACAGACAAGAGTAGACTGCTGACTAGAGTTAGTTTTAGCTTGCGGTGAGTGATGAAATGTACACACTAATCCAACGTTCATGGAAGCCGCGACCATGAACAATGCTGCGTAACTTCTCGGTTCTTGCTCCGATCATATTGAACCCATCGTTACATTAAACCGTCGTCTTCATGTGAACAGCTGTCTCGGCTACTCATCCATTCTGTTCGTCGAACATGAATGATAAAGCCAACCTTCAAAGAAGAAAGAGATTTCCCGGTCAAGTAACCATAAACGGCTGCCACAGCTTCGTTAAAAGTAGTCATGAAATTTTTTAGGTCCAGCACATCAACTTAAGGAAGGTCAGGGAAGAAGACAAATTAATTCACTGCGGTTTGTTCGACAAGAAATGCGTTTTAAACGTGCCATGCCAATTTATCTCGCTCCATTGACAACGGAGTTGTAAATAAACTGGGTACTATTTTAAACCGTTTCGTCTTCTTGAAAGTTAACTGTACCGCTAACTCGATTTGAGTTGATTTCGAGTGGATGTTGGTGTGATCAGAATGAAGGTACGGGACTGAATAACGTGCTGTTGGGTTCAGCAAACGGTTGATGCAATAAAGAGGACACGAACGATTTTGTAGGTTGCAAATCAATCTTATTAACCGTTTGCATCATGCGTGTTAGACACGGAAGTTGTGATATTCACACAACCGCCGTCTTCTCCAGTTTTTAATGTACGACTCAGATTGTTTCAAACTATTTTGGACCTTGATCCAAACCTACTTCGCAGGCTTATCGGACCATTATCGCCTTGGCTCGTTATACCATACGTCGTTGTCGTCTCATTCAACGTGTATCATGTTTAGGGTGGAAGTCTTCAGCGGATACCTCTTTGGAGAGATCCCATCTTGTCGGTAGGCACACCATAGCATTGCTCACCAGGTGGTATTAAGTCTGCCATCTATTCGAGATACAACTACCCAACAGAGATCTGTTACATTCTGATAAGTGCACAGGTTCCTTGGAGTGAGTGTGAATTAGAAATAGAAATGGCCTTTGGCTGAAAGGAAAAAGCTTGCTACATAGTCGCAAATATCCAAACTAGTAAGCACACCTACACTGTCCCACCACTCTCTTTGCCCCATCGAGTCCTCACAGTCTGTCATCATCCACTCTGATTGTCTAAGTCTCATATCATGAGGATGCACAAAGTTATCAGTCCACGTTCACTTTTTTACGATCTGAGAACCCAAAAAACACTCCTCAGCTTCGACAACTACGCTAAGCTGCCTACAACTTTGGTTTTCACGGCAGACCTGCTTTCAGTAACCTCACGACTACTGCGTGGCATCTATACACAAAACAATCCGCAATTCTATATGGAGCTGTCCAAATTCGAGGATGAAAGTTCCCGTTTGTAGAGGTAACTAGATGGTCCAAGAAGGAATTACATCTGGAATGAACTTATCCAAGAGTTTTGGATTCGGTCCTACTGGGTTAATAATTTCGATGGCTGATTGACCAGCAAGATGGTAGTTTTCAATCAAGTGGAAAATGTTTGGAACCGATTGGTAGTCATCGTTTCAGAGAGGTTTCCTAAACTGTCGGTGGATTGACACAAAAGCTTCGTCAGGCCGAGTGAGTAAGTAAGTAGGTTGATTGAGCTTCAAGGCAGTCAGGGAACCAATCCGTGAGATTCCTTATGACTAGCAGACCTGATCAGTGCTGGGTGTTCAGTCTGATGTTCCTGTTGGTTGGTTAGTGGGGATGACCAACATTTACGATAGATTGGTTAGGGGGTTTTATCTCATGCTGAACCCGAATTTTTCGTCCTTGCTTTTTCAGTCTAGGACACCTTAATGGAAAATTCCTCCTGGGGTCGTTCACAGATTTCGTTCACCTGTGTTCGTCCAAGGGTGCTGGGACAATTAGTTTGGGGGATGGGGGTGGGGTGGTTAATTGGATCTAACTCTACTTGGATTTTGTACTTTTAGACTCAAACCATTGCGCTGGTAACTGCACACGGCCTCGTGTCATCTCTGCTGATCTAAGACCGCTTTCCACACGTTTGCAAGTTCTGCTCTCTCTATTTTATTCACGCTGGGATGCTTGGCGATTTCCACCGCCTCGGCCACCAGTCGCTGTGGTGTGAATCCTAAACCCTGTCTCAGGATGTCCAAAAATTTTAGATCTATCCTACGCCCAGTGTATAGAGCATGCCCTGCCATTGCCGAATCTTTGACTATCGCCTGGTATTCATCTACGTTTCTCGTTGGCCTGTCAATGGAACGCTTATTCTCACCGATTCTGGTGTGCGATTCCCTGGTTGTCTGACCTATATAAACCTTCGTACGGTCGTTACATTTTATTTTGTATACACAGTTCCTGGTCCTATCAACCGGAAGGCGATCCATCAAATACGCTAACACCGAGCGTGTGGCGAGCGGTCTTAGATCAGCAGAGATGACACGAGGCCGTGTGCAGTTACCAGCGCAATGGTTTGAGTCTAAAAGTACAAAATCCAAGTAGAGTTAGATCCAATTAACCACCCCACCCCCATCCCCCAAACTAATTGTCCCAGCACCCTTGGACGAACACAGGTGAACGAAATCTGTGAACGACCCCAGGAGGAATTTTCCATTAAGGTGTCCTAGACTGAAAAAGCAAGGACGAAAAATTCGGGTTCAGCATGAGATAAAACCCCCTAACCAATCTATCGTAAATGTTGGTCATCCCCACTAACCAACCAACAGGAACATCAGACTGAACACCCAGCACTGATCAGGTCTGCTAGTCATAAGGAATCTCACGGATTGGTTCCCTGACTGCCTTGAAGCTCAATCAACCTACTTACTTACTCACTCGGCCTGACGAAGCTTTTGTGTCAAAAGCGAAATGTTACCCAGCAATAAAGTCACGATTGTTTACCAAAACTCTCTGGGAAGATGGTAGAGGTTGTCAGAAGTGGTTTGTGCATCACGTTCAAACTCACCATCAATACATAAAAGTGCAACCAGAAAACTTTGACAATGTCACAGTCACAAAACCAGGAAGGGCAAATCTCAACACTGACAAATGTGTGAGCGTCCGCGACTGGTTGGGAGTGGGAATTAATTTGAACTATTCGGATGGTCCGCTTGGAGTTTGAATGAGTTACACTCACGACGGCGTTCAAACCCTTTTCAATGACGTTTTAATAGAGTTATTGACATTAGCGGACAGGAATGTCAAATGTTCATCGACTACAAGTGGAGATGTACTGATATGTGTACAAGATTTCGGAGTTCGAACATAATTTCTGTAAGCTTCACCTAACCTCAGACAACCTATCGATTCAGCTGAGGTTTCTCAGTGAATCAGCCAACGACTGGTTTTTCCAAAATTCTTATAAAATTTACAGTATATATTCACATGAAAATAGTGAATGCCTGAATGTCAAGGACCTTATGGGTCACCGCACCACTGGTATGCACATGAGATTGGATGGTACATTACCATACAAATTTGAATCGGTGTTGTAAGTTAATCAGCAAAGAAAACTGCTCCTAGGATTGCTTCAGCATATCCACTTGAAGTGTATCATAAACTATCCATTCAGCTAGGATTAAGGTGCGTCTGCCGTGGCCAAATATAGCATGAGTCTTTCAACAGCGGCAACAAAAATTATTAAAAAACCCTCCAAAGTGACGTTGACCACTGTGCACTGCTTCCGCCGTTCTCGGTTGTTCATTGCAAACAAGGTCCAGGTGGGTTCCATCAATTCAAGATATCCCAATTTAGGACGTTTCTTTCCCGAGCTTCATACGGAATTGGTGGTCCTGGTCCCCGAACACGGAAAGCTCAAATTCTTATTATCGTGCTCAACCAGCTTTGCGTCATCTGACTATGGGCGAGCCTTTGTCATTCGATTTTCTACTTACCAGTTTATGTGAGCACGATTTGTTGGGGAAATGTTTTGATCGGGTGTTACAAAAGACCTCCGTTTACCACCGCATACAATGGAGATTTCCGTGCTAAGATTCAAACGACACGAACTAATTTTTGTTTTGCTCGTGACTGAATCAAAACTTAATGGTAATTGAGTTCACTACAATTATTACGTTATTCTGTGTGTATCATTCATATCCGATGCAGGTCAGGATCAGTAAAAGATGGGATCAACCTCATCAACTTAATGGCGTTTCATTCGTTCTCAGTAAGCAATACAGTGTTTTAGGAGTCTCGTGTGCATCGAACGGAAGTATACGAACGTTTTCGGGTTAAATGTGCCTGAACCAATGAAAGCATAGGAAAGCACAAACAACCCGTTGCTCTTATGCAGTTTCGCAAACCGAGATTTCATATTTTGGTTCTTAAACAGATGGAATTCACCATATCAAGAATGGAGTGAAACTTTAAGGGTTTGGGGGAGATTGGATAGTTTGGGTTTT
>NW_008751928.1:307930-316058 GCF_000715545.1 Opisthorchis viverrini | reverse complement strand
GGTGAGTGAAAACCAACTTGATTTAAAAATGAGTGTATTTCTCGAGAAGTGACAAACTATGTTTAATCGGTTGACACTTCGTTCTAGCGGGACGGAATGTCTGACCAAAGTGCATGCCACTTGATGCTGGCGCATCTTTTACAGTGTGTGATGTTGTGGACCTGAAATGACAGGTACACATTGCCAATTAGCGTTCTGTCCACAAAACTCTCCGTAATAAACACCCCGCTGATATCTATGGGAAATAAGCAGCGGTTAATGCGAATGCACGCCAGCCTGGACTGTATCTGCTTGCATAAAGCCCAAAATTTGCTTTCACTAGAGAGACCAACAATGTTGGTGATTCGAAGCTGCCGCCAACTTTGTCCAAACATTCAACCTGGCTTACTGTTATAATCTCTGAAACGGTGTTCTAGTATTCTGACGCATGGTAGATTCCCTCAAAACGCGTTCTGTGAATTCACAGTTCCCAAAGTGCCATCTTCAGATCCTGCGTGCCGCGTAATCTAGTGTGCCTGAGAGATACGACTGAGGTAGATTTGATCAAACTGAAAATCTACTGTTTTGGTGCACATCCGAGTAAATAGACAAAGCGAATGAGTTTCAGCGTTACGTGTCCAGGAGTCCATCTAACAGCTGTGCTTCTGAACAGTGATTTTTGACAATATAAGTAAAAATGTCCATTTCACAAGTTACAAAGTAGGTATACAGCTAATATCCATCTCCCCTCATGTTACCTCTTTATACTTGATATCAACATTATCAAGCTTTTCCATATGACATTTAAAGAACACGAAGGGCTTCACAAGCAATCAGAGTGGAAAAAAGTCGCGTGCCCTTTTTCAGTCGTCATTCTGATTGAGAAACTCTAGAGTTTAGGCAAATATTTGACACTTTGTAGTTCTTGCCTTCTAGAACTTTACTGCTCATGAAACACTTGATTGTGTTCAATTACCGGTATAGTCATGACTCCCAGGAGTTGCTAATATAGTTCAAGCTAAGACCGTGAGCCAGGCAGTCCAGCAAACTTCCATTTGAAGTTTCTTCCCGTCGGTGAGGCCACTCTGAACTGAAAAGCAGAGAAGCACTGAGCAGTTGTTTCATACCAAGTGACAATCAGCAACGGTGCGCATCTCACGAAACTCATAGAGTTTCAAACCAGCGACCTGGTGGTCAGCGTCCCAACACTTGACCGTTCGACCACGAGTGGCTGATCAGCAATGTGTTTAACTGGCATTTAGACAGGATATGGCACCGCTCGACCTCCAGTTGCAGAAACCACACCACCCAGTCATGTATTGACTGGCCCCTTGAGTTTCACTCTAGTGAGATCAGAGTGAGTCACTTAGAGATTTATGGTGGTGCGTAGAAAGTTGCTTAGTCAACACGTAACTAAGTGATGTGGACACGTGATTGAAGGATGAGCGGCAATGTATCTTAAGTGCGAGTTAGACAAACTGCTACACGGCCGCTCGTGGTCAAACTGTTAAATGTTCAAACCACTAGCCAAGAAATTGCGGGTTTTTGTGATGCATATTGCTGAAAATTTCCAATAAGGATGAAACAACTGCAACATGCTTCTCAGCTTTTCAGCGCAGACTGGCCTCACTGATTGCGCGTAATCTCACTTGAAACTTTCCAACTTTTCTCCCATTATCGCGAGTCCAAAAAATTAATGCCCAAATACAATATATACGCTTTTGTTCACATTCACATCACTCTCGTTTGAACAGTCGTCCTCCTGTCCTGGCGCAATTATTCTGGTGAATTTACACCAAAGGGGTCGAAGCACTGGATGCGAGTTTCGCTTTTATTAGGGCTCATCAGCAGTGCATATCCAATGACCGAGCCGGGATTTGCACTCCGGACACCTGACATGCGAGGCGAACGTGTTACCACTATCCCAACAGCGCACGTTGGACGCATCTGAATACTCACGTCTGAACGGGCGGACGTCTGAACGCTTGAGCGATGTGATTGGTATACCCGACACATCAGGTGTCACGAGTCCGGAGTTTAAACCCCGGCACTGCTGATGAGCTATAATAAGAGCGAAACTCGAGTCCAGGGCTCCCCCTTTGGTGTGGATTCATCAGGAGAATTGCGCCAGGACAGGAGAACGACTGTTCAAACGAGAGTGATGTGAATGTGAACAATACACATCCCGCAAACCCCACAATATACGCTCTTATGAGGTGGGCGGTCTTTGTGGACACCTTATCATAGCCAGAAATTGAGCCGTGTGACTTGCGGTGATCATTTCTAGATATGGCACTTCCTTTAAAGGGTCCACCGTGAGGTTTTTTGTAATACGCGGTCCAGTGCGGAATCTAATAAAGACTGCTGCCATAAGTGACCAAAACGTCCCTTCACTTGTGACGTCCGCTTCTTCTTCTGGGCCAACGATAGTCCAAAAACGGGTTCAAAGATGCCGTATACCCTGCAGTCAGTTTTAATTCAATGCCCATGCAAAAAGTGACCCGAAACCAATACAGAACCTCTTCATTGCTTTTAGTTGGAATACCAAGCAAGACAGTCGAACCAATAATACCGGCGCCCTCAGTTACTGTCACGACTTCCTATAATAGACTGCGCCATATAGCTATTGTAAGAATAATACTCATTTCTGTATTTTGATCATGGGGTTATGCGAAAAAAATGAAACAGCCAAAAGAATTTTGAACAAAGATTTGAATTACGCTAATCATCCCCCATAGTGGAAAGAGTTCTCTTAACGACTAACATGACGTCTGAATTTTGACGAAATGCAGTCAGTTACAAACCCCATCGGTGTTAATGAGAGAGTTAATTGAATCTTTCATTTTGCGGAATTCTTCAGCTGAATGTGCTACACAAGGGCCACCCCAGGTTGCAGTTGGCACAATTTTCGAGATATCACGATGCATTCTCAAGTTAGGACAGGCTGCTTCTAAGGTTGCTGAAGACTCGTTGACAGCCTACCGCAGAAAGTAACTCTGGGTACAGCTGTTTACGAAAAAAATGTACACCTTCGATTTTGGCACGGAACTCCTTATTCATTTTGTCCAATTCTTGTCCAGTTCTTGTCCAAATTAAAGGTCAGCTGCGAAATGTTACAACCAGACAAACGATCCAGGGTACAAGTTCGAGGATGTCGCTCGCCGAATAATGCGGCCGACTGTAGAGGTAATTTCTTTCGGCTAGTGTGTGGGTGTGGTTTGTGAAATTGTGTATCGATGTGCCCGTTTGGTCAATAATGAGTGTATCGGTGCATCGCACACCAGGTAGTCCAAAGGGATCATCTGTCTGTACCACAAGCCGGCCCACCGGCACACTGACTGCTTGGGCTTTCACTCGATAAGACCCTCTAATAAGCCGGCTAGGTGTATTTTGTTTGTCCTTACCTCACTATTCGCCAAGTGTGGTAGGCTGTGCTAGTACTTGGACGTAAATTCACTGCCCGGTAAACCGCTCGCCGTCAGTCTGCCGAAATCGCCATCAGTTCGGGGCGGCGGTCGGCTTCGTTCCGACTGATTCGCAGGGACTTTGATCAGGATGAACCCTTATGCGCGGATGTACCTCACCATAGCATTTCTTCTTGTCTGGAGACCGAACAGTCTTCTATCGGTACTTGGACAACGTGAGTTACGAGAATGACTTCTTTGCAATCTCGGCTATCGCTTTGTTTTCACTGCACGTGTATTTGTTGAACGTGGTCTGAAACACTATTGTAGAATTCTTCCTTTACGCGGAATTTCACGTAGTTACTTGGTCTTTCGGATAACATTGTGTTCTGCTTAGTTGTATCAATTCCTCTCTTTATCAAGAACGAAACGCAGTAACAAAAACTAATCAACAGCTCAACGAAAAGCCTCAACGAAAATCCCTTTCATCAATAGTTCGTTTGGTGTTTTTAGACGAATCTTCCAGAAATTAGAACACAATGGAATCAGGGCTCGTTTTTTTCAAAAAAATAGTAAGTATTTTTAAGGAGAAACAATGGAATCCAGGTTAACATTAACGTGGATTTGACTCACTTTTTTTTCCTAAATTGCACCAGGCCTTAAGCAGATTGGAAATACTTAAAACTATTACAAAAAACAGACAATGTGGTTTCACCACTGAATCTTAAGCCGGTGCCGAACAAATGTAAAAATGGGCTAACATTGATTTAATGCCAAAACAACCGTTGACTCTTCAGTTTGACTCATCAACTTACAGGTCTTCATGTTTCTTTTTATGTCGTTAACTTACCTCCCCCCAGTAACAGAGCGCCAAGTCCAAGTGATGTTGCTTTCCAGGATGAAAACTCTGTCATGACCGAATCAACTAGTAGATGAAATACAGCCAGTGCCGTAGCGCATTAAACTTGTGTGAAAAAAGTCTACTGTGACCGAGGTCTCGTCAGCTGCGGTCTATCTGGGTCGTTGGTATATGTTTACCAATTCTCCAAGTTGGGGCGACTATCTTAAAAGTTTTGCAAACTGCGAGTAGTGAACACACCGTTGGATAGGTTTTTTCAAGTAAGAGAGCCTGGCGATGAATTTTGTAAACGGAAAAAACGGCAAATTTCATGAGAATAGCAAAACCCGGTAAGCAAAGCAAACAAAATCGTTACTAAGCACACAGAAGTAATAAACAGGGTTTATGCCATGCGCTACGCTGTTCTCTAGATTGGGAAATGGGAAAGACAGTCCAACTGTTGCTTTAGTCATAGATGGCAGCAAGGAAAAGTTGAGAAGCCGTTAGATAATTTAAGATTGAAGCCTATCATTTCAGAGTTAAAATATAGGATTGTTGATTTCTATGGACGATCCTTTCCAACATTCGGCATGCCTCTAGCGCTGCAAGCACTTTACGCTTGTGCCAAGTAAATGGCATTTTGTTTAAATGATGTTTGTCCGCAGTTCATCGTACACAACGTTGGCTATCTCCTCTATTCGTGGTAATCCTGATGATAAAATATGCTAAACCACAAAAGCAGATTGTGATTCCACACAGAAACTGTCACTTTAGAAGCATTGGCACTGAGAAGTGTTGTCATCATAGGAACAATGGGGCTAGTAACGCGAAGACGAATTGTGTGAAAAAAGTCTACTGTGACCGAGGTCGCGTCAGCTGCGATCTATCTGGGTCGCTGGTATATGTTAACCAATGCTCCAAGTTGGGGCAACTATCTTAAAAGTTTTGCAAACTGCGAATAGTGAACACACCGTTGGATAGTTTTTTTCAAGTAAGAGAGCCCGACGATGAATTTTGTAAACGGAAAAAACGGCAACTTTCATGAGAATAGCAAAACCCGGTAAGCAAAGCAAACAAAATCGTTACTAAGCACACAGAAGTAATGAACAGGGGTTATGCCATGCGCTACGCTGTTCTCTAGATTGGGAAATGGGAAAGACAGTCTAACTGTTGCTTTAGTCATAGATGGCAGCAAGGAAAAGTTGAGAAGCCGTTAGATAATTTAAGATTGAAGCCTATCATTTCAGAGTTAAAATATAGGATTGTTGATTTCTATGGACGATCCTTTCCAACATTCGGCATGCCTCTAGCGCTGCAAGCACTTTACGCTTGTGCCAAGTAAATGCATTTTGTTTAAATGATGTTTGCCCGCAGTTCATCGTACACAACGTTGGCTATCTCCTCTATTCGTGGTAATCCTGATGATAAAATATGCTAAACCACAAAAGCAGATTGTGATTCCACACAGAAACTGTCACTTTAGAAGCATTGGCACTGAGAAGTGTTGTCATCATAAGAACAATGGGGCTAGTAACGCGAAGACGAATTTTATCCGGTCATTCATTTCTCGTTGGTTGGCGCTCAAAGATAATCGGTTACAAGAGGGGGTACGCTGAATCGCTGAAACTGGTCGCTGTAGAGGAGAGTTATTGTGATTCACAGTAAGTCAGAAGAACACGTAAGTACGGACACGGGTGTATTGGGTACACGCGGCCAACCGGCCCGCTGTCGTGGCAGGTAAGCGAAACAACTGAGTCACATATCCAGTCAACCCACAGCGCTCACGCGAGCCAACCAATCGGACACACATCCAATCAGCCACTCAAGTCACATGCCAGATCGATGGTGGAATGACGAACGGACACGCACACGCGCAAACTCTCTGACACACCGAAGCAGCTACTAGAAGAGTTCACTGTAGTGTAGTGTTACTGGTTCGGCCAAGCACTTCGTAATGCTGTAAAACCTCATGGATTACAGACTGCATTGCCAGAATGCATTCATTGTGGAAGCCGATTTTCATTATGTACAGAGTCCTTGATAAAGAACGAATAAATACACAGGCCAAACTATGTCACTCTGATCTTCATTCACACAGTTCCTTTAGACGGTAACTATTGCAAAAGAAACTCTGTATACAATATTGGCTACCACCCACTGTCAACTGCGATATGACTTTTTTGTCCTAGAACCGATGTCCATACAAAATATAGACACTTATGTGCGCAATTTTTACTTTCCAGGATCATGCGAACTGGACGACGGTCGTGTTCTGAAACCGGGAGAAGAGATCCAGTATGGCCTACTGCCTTGCATGATATGCAGATGTGACGGTAACACTGGGAAGGCTGAATGCAGGCCACATCACTGCCCTGATATAAATTGCGGTGCTGATGAGGGTCAATTGGTCGAACCGGGGGCATGTTGTCCCACTTGTGTTTGTGAGTTTGTCTGGCTCACTTAGAATTATTGTGAAAATGTTTCAATGTGATGACTCCCTAGAATACTCCGTTAACATGCCTTCCAGGTGATTAGAAATGTCGGTTTTTCCCCCAAATCACGGATTGAAACGACGGTATGATGGTTGACATTTGTGTTTAACCGCTTTATTTTGGAGTTGCATACTGTGGACAATTCTGCGTTGGAGGGGGATGATTCACAGATATTTTGCATAGGTTTGATGTGTTGATTCTCTAGGATGAATTAGAAATAAGAACACTTTGGAGAACATTATCAAAAGCGATCTGTTTTATTTGCAGCCTGCTGCTCAGTATTTTATCAACAAAGGGATCACGGTCCTCAAGGCTAGCTTGAAAGACCATTATAACACCATCAGTCTGATCACTTTCATTTTGAATGCAGTTCTGTAGTCACACAGTCTCGATGCTTGGTCGTCCGGTTGTTTCTTGTCCAAATATGGTAGCCGTGAAAGTGAGCGGGGGGAGGTCTCATGCTAAACTGTAACAAGAAGTGCATTATGTGAACAGCTGATTTCAAAGAATCTGCCTGCCTTCAAAGCGGCTATGTTGAACTATTTTCATCTCGAAGTTTGATAGTCGTTATATTTGTTGCTGGGCAACGTTTCGCTTTTGACACGAAAGCTTCGTCAGGCCGTGACTAGGTTCCGAGGTTGGAAGAGATTTAAGGCGAAAAGAGGACCAATCAGCTGTTGGGTGTCGTTCGAGGGATTTTTGTGTGTTAGGGTGGGTGAACAAGTGTTGGGTCGATGGGCAAACCTACATGTGTTTGGGTCGAGCCTAGGGTCTAGTTCTTCTGGTTCGGTTCATTTGATGGTCCCTCTTGAACGTCGTTTGAACCTTCTGTCCGTCTGTGTGGATGAGCTACTACTAAGATAGTTGTGTTGTACCTTTTCTCNGTTGGGATTTCCACCCGCACCCCCGGTTTTTGCTAATGGTTCTACGTGGATTGACAACCACACAGTCACGTATCAACTCAGCTTATCTAAGACCGCTTTCCATACGCTCGCCAGTTCCACACCCTCGATTCCATTCTCATCTTCGTTTTTGTAGGTTTATTTCTTATGGATCTGGCCTAATTGCTCCTAAACTGAGTGGCTGGCATCTGGATCGCATTTTCGGTTAATACTGGCTAAACCAGTGAACTCATACTCAAATTGGGTGAACCAAAATTGACCTGAACTTAATCGAGTGTGGTACTGCGTTGGCATCGGTGTAGACCCGAGGGAATAAGATCGGCCGGCGAATGTGCGGGAATTGCAAAAATCACGTTTGCATGGTTATCGTTTTGGTATTTCCTCTCATGGTCTAACACAATGCTTCTTATGAGTCCACATTATACAGTGGAACTTTACGGGGAGACTGAGCCTTCTGAATGGCTTGTGGAGTGTTGCAACTATTGTAGGGCTTCGACTACTAGCCGAGAGGTC
>NW_008751928.1:292865-307335 GCF_000715545.1 Opisthorchis viverrini | reverse complement strand
AAGACTAAACAGCTTTTAGTTTTCCCACTACCTAGTTTCGCCTCCTACCCGAAGCGAAGCGAACAAATTTTAAAACTAGTACACCATAGGCAACGAAAGTCCATGTCTTAGATTAATTTATCGTTTCAGCTTTGATGACAGAGACGAATAGCGACCTAAACAGAAGAATAGCTGAGTATCGACCCAAATATCTGAAACATTCGAACAGACGACTTAGTGGTTCATTAATTACAGACATACAGTTTGAAACTTCCTTGAAAATATGCTACTCGCAGATTTCATCAGTAGTATACGCCATTGCTGTGACAGGTACAGGAACGGTAATCCACAGTGCCTGTCGTCCTGATTGGAGCTCATCAGATGTAGGTTGTTCAAGTTCAGGATTTCTTCTCCATGACCAACCATCTCTGCCTGATACCTATCACCTATGAGCGTTCCAAGTCCACACTCCAGTAGTCATTAAGTGTTCCATAAGATTTGTTACAATTTAGAACCAACTATCCGACTGTTTACCAGCAATCAGAACTTTCGGTCCATGCGCTCAAGGAAGAATGCACCTGCTCCTTTCACTCGTTTTTCATCTTTCGACTGAATCAGTACTGTGAATAGTTTTCGTATTCCTTTGTTACTGATATGGAGATTGGATCGAAAAAACAAAACACCTGTGTCCTCTTTTGGTGCTGGTCAACCATAGTGAGGAATTTTCATTGCTATGCTTTTCTAAGTCAGTTGTAGAGTGCTAAGGAAGTGTCAAAACACCTGTGTCCTCTTTTGGTGCTGGTCAACCATAGTGAGGAATTTTCATTGCTATGCTTTTCTAAGTCAGTTGTAGAGCCCTGTGCTAAGGAGTGTTCTCATGAATCAGCCGATCAATCAAATGCTTCTGAATAGTATCAATTTGTTGAACTTGAATCTACAGCCCAACCCGATTTTCGAAAACGTGTCAGGTTTGAGCAGTCTGTCTGAAGTACTCTTTATCTTGTCTTCCTCTTACAGCAACTAATCGAACAGTAAGTTGGATAAGTCTTTGAATACACTCATTGCGTTTATTGGATTGTAATTTTGCTAATTGAATTTTTATCTGTATCAGGCTCTAATGCTTTCTCAGGCGTTGTCTATGTTGTCTACGCAACGTTTGTTGCGTTTAACTTTAGAAGACTCTGAGTCCAACCCGCTCATGACACCAGCCATTTGCTGACTAATCTGAGTCCTTTCGGGAACAAACACGGTTCAGCCCAGTGTTTCATCCAAATGCTTCAACCGAAATCGGCCACTCTTTACTAAAGGACAATCAATCGAGGCCAAATTTGCTTAGTCAGCAATGCTGCGTAAGCAGTCATTTAAAGATGCCGCCAAGCAGTGAACGTTGCGAATACAACGGAGTGATATTACACAAGCATACTGTTGTAAATACTTTCCCTACTATCGAATATCGCTGAAAAAGTGAGGAGTATAGGTTTACTGTCTACTCTAACACCTGATAGCTGGGTCACCAACTTCAATCTGAAGTAACAGAGTCATCAGAAACGGGAGGAATGTGAACACATTAACACTAACTTTGAAAAAGACAAGTTCGAATTTGCCACTGAAAATCCATAGTACTAATAGATTCTCTTCACAGCTCTTTGTTGGTCAAATTCCGAATGACCCAATCCTCTGAGTATTTCTTCAGCTCAAAATTACAACGTCCCACCATTATCATCGAATCAAAAATTACGAACTAAATCACCGTTTTCTGTCTGTACTTGGTCATCATTCGTATCATTTCGATTGTGCAGACAGACGGACGTTGGAAACTGGAGGCTGAGAAGTAAACATGGTTGTCTGAATTGGGAAGTCGCTCAAAGCCAGTGAAGAAGGTACTTTGCTAGCAGGTTGTCTTATTTCACCTGGAACATACGGATGCCCATGTACAGCACATCCCGTTGAAGAATACGGTAAACTAGAGATTCAGCTGGGCAAGACGTTAACACCAAACCAATTTACAACTGACTAATAATATGTATGTACGTCTAATTTGGTGTCCAGTTGTGAAATGAGATTGAAGATTAGGGAATTAGGTCTATAAAAGGAGGCGTCGAACCCGGTCACCCATATCACGTCAACCTTGAACAGTGTACTTGTTGCCAAAACGAACACTTGGCTAACATCAGTTAAACCCTAAAACTTGGGGTATGAGCAAATCTGTACTACGAAACTTGCTAAAATATTCTATGACAGAATCAATATTCCTTGAGTTCATGTATATGCGTATGAGACAGAAATAATTGAAGATTCTCATCCCAGTTTCTTCACTATACTTGGTTTGGAAGTTTTACCAAACGTCATCAGAAAAGTCTGTTGCATATAGTTCTGACTAGAGTTCAGATTTTACAAAAGGAAAACACTCCGGTCCAACTATTGGCTTGTTAGAAGTTCCATAAAATTGTCACTAAGATGACCGGAATATCCCTGATCATATTCGAACCACAGAATTCCGCTTTCCTCTGTCTGGGCTTAGGCAACCTGGTAGATCCCTTCAAGTTGCACGGCACCTGTGCATCGAACAAACGATAGAGATTAATACATTTTTAAGGGAAAGAAGATTTATCTCGTAATACGAAGTCCTTTTATTACTGATGTCTTAGTTGGTTGCAGTCAGTCGTCGCATTTACGAACTTATCGATCGTCATTCCGCTACCTGAAGCACTTGGTGTTTACCGACCCTAATGTTTACTTTTGCACACAAAATTCACCGTTTTTCTGGCCTCACTTTCATGGCTCAGCGAACCACTGATGTCCACCCACCAAAAGTCCAAGTGTGCCCCTAGGATTGCTTTAGGCTACAGGCCCCGTCCACGTTTGTCGCATTCGATTCACACACTGGAGCTATGGTGTCGCAACGTCACAGAGATCTGGGCAAGACAATAAGGTCGACCTAGGCACGGGCCGCGCAAGTCAGAAGGTGCACCTAAAGAGGTTCACTTAGGCCATGTAGGTTGCGCCCAAGCCCTTGAGCAGGGGCTTGCTTCTCGGGTTTAAAAATAGACCCGTGGGGTTTTCACGACAAACCCCGCCGAAGGCCTGTGACATGCCCAAGTGCCATCACACACCTAGGCGTCTAAGGTAATTCACTGGATGTGTGGGTCGAAAGTGTGGTGGGGAGACGGATGCGCCTGTACACCCAGGTGTGCACTGGACTAATTCGACTCAGTCGAGTGGGTCAAGAAGCGGATGGATGCAGTCCGAGAGGTTGATTCCCGACGCGCAAATAACTAGCCTACGTACCAAAGTGGACAAGTAATCGATAAACTGGCGGAAAAGCCATCCAAGGGATTAAATTTAATCGGGCATGGCAACAGCGCATTGTAAAATAACTTAATTACAGGAACACAAAATACTGTACCCCGGCAACTGCCATATGTAAAATTCCGCAGGGGGACCACGCGCAGGGCCTGAGTCAAAACTGGGCGAGGAGGGTTTTGATCGTCTGATACTGGATATACAGGCAGGCTCGGCCACGGAACTTAGTGTCTACGGCTGCATTATTGCTTGTTTGTCGGTCATCCAGGCTTCCGGACCATCTGAAAGTAAATATTGCTTTCGTGGACGAGAGTCAGATGCTTGACCATCAACGGCGGAGTTTTGAGACCTTTTCAGAATACCCAAGTTGATGTACCCGAAGGCAAAACCATTCGGTCTGAACTTCGTTTTCGGGCTATATTATCTCACTTGAACTATCAACGTAATCTAACTGTTCCTGTATCCAGGGCTTACGACTAACCCAAAAGAAAATGGAAGCCATTTCTTGTCAGTCAATACGGACGACCAAGTTTAACTTCCGGTAGTTGGAGTCGGTTTGGAGACCTTAGTATTCCTGTTCATGTCCCCTTGGTTCGTGTATGTTTGGATAGATGGGATGGCATGATATATTAGGTGCTTTTGACCGGCTTGGGTTATTAGAACTTGTAACACTTCTGTTGATGGGTAGTCATCACTGATAACTGCAATTCGGCACGTGTCAAATCGGCTGGTCACAGTCCTCACTACACTTGCACGCCAGATCTACTCCTACGCTATTCCCAGTACGATGTTCTGAGATTATTACCGCCCATGCTACCAGTCACATTGTCGTGAATCACAGCCGTCACTCCGAAACTTCAACATTCTCTATTTTGTGTTCTGTGTCTGAGTCGGTGAGTTTCTGACTGACGTTCCTTGTGTCCACTGGTTTTAGTATGAAATTCTCTGACCATCTGTCCTTTGTAGATCTTGGTGAAGTCGTCATATTTGATTTTGTAAACACAGTCTCTGGTTCTATCTACCACCAGTTGATACTTCAACTGAGGTATACAGGGTGTTTCCTTTCTGGAACGCCGCCCTTAAGTTGCCCGTATTAAGGACCCGTTTTCTTCATTCACTCTCTATTGAGTCTAATTATGATTATCACTACTCTCCTTAATTGACACCTAATCAAACTATCTGAAAATCTTCAATCTCAGAGTCTCTTTGTACTCCATTTTGGTCAGATGTTCGGTTAAGTTCTTCAGTGCACAAAACCCCTGATCCCCCAAACTCACGATGAGAGTGGTTTGGGATGGGTCTGTGAATAGCCCGAAATTGTACTAGATCAGCTGGGCCTCTATTGAACAGTGGTTTTTTACCGGTCTTATACGTAATGCAGTCCAAAAACGCCTCTGTCTCCGTGATAAATTTGAAGTGAGTGATCAGCTTATTTGGAAACTTGTAAAACCACTTCGACTTAACCGCTTGATCCGGCCAAAACATTCTGCTGCCGAGTTGAACGTGGTATTGGGCGGTTATCGATGAAAACGACACATCAACAGAAGTGGCATTAGGTCTGAATTTAATGGGCCAAGCGGACTAAAGCCCACGTAATATCTCCCGTTCTCACTTCCACAGACCACCGACTGGAGCTCCTTGGCCTGAGTAACAAGGTGTCAAAACTTATCTCAATCCGGCATCAGTGGTCGTAGGACTTTTAACCGATATTCAACACCGCTTTAGTCTACTATTTGAAGGAGAGACTGTCTCAAAGCGCGACCAACCTTGTAATCTACTCACCGGATTTGACGAAGCCTCTGAGTCGTTAACTTCCCCCATTCCAAACTTTTTTCGAATTTTATTCCTCAGTTAGTGTAGGTACACTTTTCAACTCTATGCTCTTATTGTAGCATGCACGTCATCGAGGCACCAGGAGATGGTGATTCTCCGAAGTTAGGGGTTCACAACAATTTCTGTAGATAGAAGACAGAAAGAAAGATCATGAACCGAAGCCAAGTAAGCAAGGTTGTACATCAACAATGCTTACATATAAATCAATCACACTGGCAGACACCATGTACTACAGTATACACAACATTAGCCGGTCCTCCGAGCTTGTTTATATGTGCTAATTGTAAATGAGTCAGGCTTCCTGGGTTTGTGAAAGAGTCATACTCGGCCTTCTAATACTCATTGGCTCTTGCAGAGCCAAGTCGTGCACTCCAGAGGAACGTTGGTACGCCGCAACCAGTATCTCGTCTTCCACCAGTAATTTGGCAGGGTTAGATTTAACAAGTGTGGCCTCTGACGAAAACTATGACAGATTTACGGGCCCTGTTCTTTCGGTGATCGGTTAAGCGGAACTATTCATGCCATAAGGTGATATTCCGGAAATATAACTTATTGAATTTAAGATGCCATAAAAAGGTCTTTACATCCGAAAAAAATCACACCCCATTCTGAAAAGCAAGTTTACGAGGGGGTGGGGGAAATTCCACCATATTGGTATGAAGTCCCATGGCAGCTGCTCTCTTCAGCTGTTCAGTTGACCCTGAATATCAAGCTACAAAATGATTAGACACCGTAGGTACTGGTCAATCTAAGGTTGTTCAGAGTATTAAGGTTGGCCAGATAGGTTTGTCAAGTGGGGTATCCTATTGTTTTCTGTGGAGGTGTAGGATCTTTTCATCACCGTGTTTCTGTCCCACTCTCGACTGTCTCACGTACTATCTTGACGACCATGTTATTAGCTAGGTTGCTGAAAACTATCTGACAGTTCACAACCGGCTTTGTCCTTCTTCAGGATCATCTGGTGAATGTTGCCCCCGAGTTTCCGTCAAAAATTATGTTCGACTTGACCAGTCACTAACCAGTCACTAAAGTGGATCACTTGTTTATAATATTCCTCAACAGCATGTGTTATACAAGGGCTCCCTGGTGATACATATTCATTCGAATGCAAGTGCTTTCACACCCGTTCAGCCCATTTAGAAGGAATCAAATCATTCGACCACGAAGTTATGCTCAAATGGGACTTTGAGTTCGGTATCGGTGTGTTGGTTGGCTAGTGCACCACACAGTTTACTTCTCAAGGTCGGCATACAATCTCAGTTGGCTATCCAACCAAATCATTTTGAGATTAGTCATATTGACAGTAGTAAATCGCTGTCCTGGCTCGTCCTGGTTGACTGCATTCCAAACCATGGGTAAGTGAGGCCGGTAAGCGCGCACATCCGACTGGCCGCTGGAAATTACTTCGACCAATGCGTGCGATTAGATTAGTTCGGAGCCGAACGGAGTGATGCAAGCTGAAGGTAAATATCAGCATTTTTCGGAAACGTTTGGAAACCAATCGGTATAGATGAGCTGATGAAAACAGAATCATCTCCGCCGTAAACGAGTGTGTGGGGCTCCGATTGACCGACCAATTGCTATACGGCTCATAAGGTTGATGCTTCCAGTCAAACTGCCGCGTGCACACACACCCACCAACTTGCTAGTGAAAGCCACATGCGTGCAAGCCATAAAGTGTTTATGGTATCGGGATACCGAGTACAAAAATCAGAGTGGACCATCCTAATTGCTCGGTGACTATACAACCACAGTCAATGCTAGCACACCCGCGGAACATTACTCACTACCTAAAAGTTCACGCAAATATTTTTCAAGAGTGGATTGAAGTCATACTTATGAGTAATTAGAATTAACGAAAAGCTTGATTCCCTGGCTGATCATGTGGGCTATTTTGATCTCCATTTCAGTACGGAACGGTTGACCATTCTGGCATAGAGGCACCGTAACCAAAGCACTCAGTATGGTGTGGAAATGATGGCGCAGCAGTGTGAACATGCCAGCAAAATGGGGCTTCGCCGGTAGTGGCATCTATACTACCATGGCAATGGCCATCGCGACCATGGAGTCGCATACACGTGGACTATCATGCTCCTATTGTTAGCTATATGATCCTCGTGATCGTTGACGCGTACTCTAAATAGATAGAAGTGGTGCCCACTAGAACTGCCTCTAGTGCATCTATCATTTATACTCTGTGCAGCCCTTTTGTATCACGTGGTGTACCTGGTAAGATTTTTTTCAACACCGCATTCAACTGTTTGTGAAAACCAACAGGATAGAACCTGTTTTAACAGGAACCTTACCATCCCGCTTCTAAAGCTAAACGCCCGGTGGCAACGGTGAAGAACGGATTGATGAAACAAGACCTGACAAGTTTTTGCTGCAATACTGAGTTACGCTGCATGCTACTACAGGCAAAGTGCCCTGTAAATTTAGACTAATACACTCACTTGCAAATCACTTTGGTTTTCACCGGAGACTAAAGCAGAACACAAGGTTGACGGAAACTCGGTGACTACACCTACCTGATGGGCCCCAGAAAGCTCGAAACTGGTAGTGGGCTGTCGAAGAGTTTTCAGCAGCCTTGTGAGTCGTTTTCTTTATTCCCTGTAAATTGTTCACGGATCGGATACCTCGAACACGTTTGGATCTGCTACGGGCGGATAAAAACACCCGACCTCGCACATTACGGAGTGGCGTGGATGATTACGTCAAAATTCAGCCATCATATAAGGATAGTAGGTGTGTGGATTGCGACGTCAACAAACCGTAGCCTCATCGATACGCTGCTAGAAGATGGGAGGATAACAGGCCGTCACTTAGACTATATCGGGCTGGAAAACATAGACCGAATGTGGAGTCAACACCAAAGCCGACCATACAGGTGGACTCCGGTTTGCCGCAAGTGATAGCTACTCCATATTCGTCAGGGTGCCTATGCTGATCAGTACGGAAGTCAAAGCCCGTCGGACGTTACCAGGTGGGAGTTGCATAAACTAGCCGTGGAGGTTTGTAGAGGCAGGCTGAATGCGTCCGAGAGTTCGCACGCGTGCGTGTCCGTTCGTCAATCCATCAGCGAACTGTTGTGTGGTACCTGGAGTTGTGATCGGATTTGTATGCATACATGATACATCTGTGACCTTACCTACGTGTTTTCTGAATTACTTCGATCTCGAAGTATACCTTCGGTATACATGGGAAATGAAATGGGTAGCACATCGGTTGTGTCCATCATGATTCATCCGTGAAACGGGTCATTCCACTTCAGTCACCCGTGTCGGGGGCCATATAGAATAATGGTCGTTCTTCAAAGTAACTAGGACACTGAAGTACTCTTCTGCGTCCCAGCCCCCTTATAGCTTTCGAGTATTCAACACCTGAGTTACGTGTATGATTCCTTATCTCTTACGTCCTCTAACCACCTGGGTATCGTTTTGCACTCAGTTTATTGAATTTACTCATGCATGCCAAGGGGTCCGCAAGCACACAGATTGCAAGATCAAAATGAATTTTCCTGCCTCCGAAACATCACGAAATCCAACAAGTTTTGTGGAGACGCTTTGGCTCATCCAAACTGTCTGAAATTCCATCTTCATTATGTTTCTATCACATTTCGAAGATATCATGAATTTTCGTGCAAATCGCAGTGTTTAGTCACATTTCATTCAAATTGAGCCCATAAAATGAACCGGAACTCCAATTAGGATTGCTCATTCGTCAGGTCTGTCTTATCTGGTCTTTGATTTGTCACTCTACCATAGGCAGGTTTATTTTACGTACGGTAGGTAATACCCCTGTCAGCAGGGGGAATTACATAATCTGTTTAAAGTGCTTTGGCCGATCGTCTTGGGTTTTCGGGTCCTGTGAACATGGGTCGGGACGGAGTCGAGACTGCTGTTAGACTTATACGGATAATGGACACAACACGTATAATGCCAAGGATGATGTAAAACGCATATTACGTTCTCAACGCACACTCGTTATCCATACATCTGCCATCAGTAACAAGTGGTCGGTGAACTCCAAAAACAAAAAATACGACAAACAGTGGGAATTGCTAATGAATCATGCAATCGGTGTCCTCAATATCCGAAGCTTGTTCCTGGGGTAAGGTTTCACTCTTGTTAAGAACCGAGTGTGGCAGTCAAGTGTAGATGAACCAACAGCTTCCCGAAATCCTTTGAGCAGCAGTCCATTCGTATATGTAAATGATAGCAGCTGACAAAATGCAGCGATGATTATGCTAACTTTCAGGGGTAAACTGTACCCACAGGAACCTCAATGGCCCAGTCCAACCCCCCGTACCTATACACAAGAACAGACCACCAGAGCAAGTACAACAATGGCGACCACGACCCCCAGGACTACAACCACCACTACCACACGGAAGCCAGCCACTCCCCCTCCTGTCGGACCGACGGGACTAAAAGGACCACAGGGTCCACCTGGTCCTCCAGGGCCACCGGGTGATCCTGGGTTTGACGGTGACAATGGAATGCCAGGACTCCCGGGACCACCAGGGCCGGTAAGTGGTAATTAACATTGTTCCTCGGTCCAGAATATTCTATGGTTTTGATGCATCAGCAACTGATCCAACTATTAGTCTCTGTGTTGTCATAAAAATTGCAGTGTAATGGAAGTTCAAAAAAAGAAACCATGATTCTATGATTCTATTTAACTCCGAATACTTCTGACTCACATGAATCCTCATCTGGGAGTCAATTGTCGAAAAGTTGGAGTTTATCAGATAGTGTCTAAATGCTGAGAAACATGAAACAACTGTTTTCTCCTCACTGAGATCTGTTACCAAAGTGTGTGTGCGAAACGAAGTCAGAATGGACTTTTAGCCCGTAAAGTTCATCAAAGGAAGTTTGATTTTGAGCAGTAGTGTAGTTGAGCTACACCTCAATATGGCAGCGTAGCAGCCATTGAGACAAGTTGACCCTCAGGGGCAGTTTCATGTCAAGAAAAAACCAACTATTTACACAGGATTTGATTAACCGGATAAGGTTTACGCTATTCCTCTTTGCAGCGTTGTTTGCCCAAGGTTCATTGTCATCCAGAATCAAGCAGTAAGAGGGAGTTGTCACAAGAAAAATTTCTCTTTTGTATAATTGATCTTTAAAAGGAAAAATCTGAATACAAAAAAGATTGGCTTTAGAATGCCACCGTCCTCAAACCGGAAGGACAACTAGTGTCCCAGCGTAGACTAAATCTTGCGCTCAGTCATGGTTGCTCTAGACGAGTTCGATCAATGCGAGCGCTAATGCACCCCTCACAACAGGACTTGATGAATAATCAAGCATCTTGGTAACCAATGCTAAACCGCCCAAGTTTCATGAAGACCTGGCATTCGCAGGTTTATGGGCAGTTTCGGTGTTTGTCCTAGCAAACCGAGAACGTGATTTAAACCAGCTCTGATCACTAAGGTGCCGCTAACTTAGTGGTCTTTGCAATCCTACTACGCGTAGAACTCGACCACGATTACCGGTTGATCGTATCACAGCACATTTTCTGTGACCAACAAATTCGATACGCAAATTCTACTCTATTCCACATGAGTAGTCCAGATTTTCACCTCTTAAGACAAGTGTAAGAATTACTTCTTCATGAACGAAAGACGATTGCGTCACCAACCAGAGACAGTTTCATTGGTTCCCAGTGGTGATTTCAAACACTCCCCAACGCAATTCTTCGAATGTTCGTGAATTCTTGTATGTTCGTTTGCCACTTATCAGTAATATGATTAGCATAATGTTCCCAAACTTGGTAAAACATAAGTAGCCGTTGGGATTCCATTCTTTTTTTAGCCACCCCAAGAGACCGAAGGACAGCTTTCCCAACTGCGTCAGATGGTTAAAGGCCCAGTGCCTCAAAACGTCACTACGTACCAGGATATTCGAGTGACCATGGTGAGAATATCCGTGATTATCTACGAATAAATTTTGATATGAAAACTTGTGGCTGATTATGCTGTAATAGGTTGGCACACCTGTTTGTTTGTGGATGCACTGAGTGGTACTTCGAAAGATCCGAACCGTGTGATATGCTATTAAGTTTGGTAGCAATGGCGTCTTATTCGAAACTCACTTGCAGAATCCCCCGAATTGTTGTCATACAAGACTTGGATGATTTTGGTCCAGCTGCTGGGTACAGCTACCATAGACTTTCAGTATACTGACAGAATTTTCAGTAGATCAGGGAGGCCACTCCTACACCGAACAAACTGCTGATGTTCCGGTTGAGCACAAGCCAAAACGCTCGGTTTCGCTAGTAGTGAGGTGGACATAATGTGTACCTCTACAGGGTATTTTGTAGTGGACTTTTGGGGTGCGGCTGTTTTACCCTGGTACACGTTTCCTAGGCTCATGGGGCCTTGAATCTTGGGTAGAGATGAACGAAAGTATTTTACCTTTGAAACACATGCATCACAAGCACTAAGCGAGTCAAGACCTCAAGCTCTTGGTAGACTAGCCGTTAGTTTGCATAAGCCTTTCTATCGCCACTTGTATCTTCACAAGCCATTCATCTGAACAACGTTCGCATGACTACCCACTTACTGCTGACAAAATTCTGCTATCGCAGTTAGAATGATGAATGTCAGTCGAGCAAAACTGTGCTCATTTTGACGCATTTCTGGTCAGAATGAGCGCTATTCAGAAAGAGTTGCATTTAATTTTCCAGATTGCCTGGAGCAATTGTCCTTGACCCAAGTGTGTGCTTCTTTACCGCGACCCCGGATCTTTCGGACCTTCAAGAAGATGTGCACTCCAAACGACTGATTAGCAGTCAACAGTCATTGCATCCTAAGTTAACCTAATAAGTTCTGCGCGACTGAGATCCAAGACTGAGTTCCGCTTTGGAGCACAAGTGGTTGTGTAAGCCAGACTACAAAAGGTATCCGGGTGTTTTGAAGACCGATTTGTTCATGTGCCGGGTGTTTTGAAGACCGATTTGTTCATGCCCTATTAATGTGAGGAGAGGAATGAGAGTGAGGTTAGTACGAACGTCTTTCAACCAACGGATAAGTTCACTCACTAGGCATGGATGGTCCCAGCGGAGTACAATGTGAGTAAGAGCGAGAGGAATGAGAGTGAGGTTAGTACGAACGACCTTCAACCAACGGATAAGCTCACTCACTAGGCATGAATGGTCCCAGCGGAACACAATGTGAGTAAGAGCATTGTTCATAGAATCAAAGGTGTGGTTTCTTCAGAGCTATTACTCAGAGGAGAGCTAGATCAGTCCCTTCATAGCTTATAAATAACCAGTAAAATCATTCTATTCTACCCCCCAAAAGCAATGAGATGAGACGCAGTCAGCTCACAATTATGCAACAACCTACATTTGAATTGCGCCAACCTACTGAAAGTTTCTGAACCATGAGTATTCAAGATGAAATTTATTATCTATACCGACCTCAATCAAGAGGGAACCTTGGGCGAAATACACTCATTCGCAAAAGCAGTTGGAGTGTTCCGTCATAAAGGAGCCTGATTAAGAAGCTGTTGCCCACTAAAGGGTCCTTTTCAGAATCTAGTTGTTGGCATTTGAATAAAAGTGCTTTTCAAACACCACTTGGGAGCCTATCTCACGTTGCCAAACCCCTTTTGGGTAGATGTTGAAGCTGCCCGTTTTTGATCAGTCATTTTTGCTAATCCTCTAGACTCTGTTGTCAAATAGTGCTCCTGAGCAATAAATAAGCTGAGCACAAAATTTTAGAGCATGCCTGACTCCAAACCAATGACTGGGCTGAGCCACCATATTTACGTAAACATCTGCGCCCCAGAATGTCGCCGTGGCCTTTTGTTTGTTCCCTGAACTAGGCAGTTTGATTCCAAACTGTTCACCTGGTGTGTGCATGCAAAATATTTATTAGTGAGTTTTTTACACCTTTGTAACTGCCTGGTGTGCCATTAAATTCAGAGCGTTCAAGGGTGTAGTCGAACGAATAGAACGTGCTAAGTTGCCAGGTGAAATAATTTTTACCCACTGAGTGCCGCAACCTTCAAGCACCCTATCAGTTGGTCACGAATTGCTAATCGATAATGTGGTCAACTCACAATAGGCACGAAATTGCGCGTTTTGTCTCAGTTACACGGTTCATATCACTGCTAGTACGAAAAGACAAAGAATTCAACCCACCCTCAGACCAAGTTTTTAGTGTGATTGTCATCCCAGGACTCAGTTCAGCAGAGATTCATCAGCCTATGTCATGAGCAGCCTATCGAGCGATGAAATTTCTCCCGTTTGAACAGTCGTCCTCCTGTCCTAGTTTGATCATTCTGGTGAGTCCACAACAACGGGGAATCACTGGACTCGAGTTTCGTCCGAGAGCACCAGCAACTCAAAATTTCTTCCATCAAAAGGAAAAATCGTCATTGAAATGTTTTTTTATGGTTGGTGGAAACTTGGGGACTACGTCTCGCTGACAAGTCTGAAGTTATTCCTCTGATTAAAAGTTAGGGGTATCTCCGAAGAATAATTGGTATGATTATTGTTCCAGAATGTATACATTTTTTATCTTAACCATTTTCTCATTCCAAAAAGGGACCACCAGGGGAGCCAGGTCCTCCGGGGTTTCCTGGAGTCATCGGCATTCCCGGTCCCATCGGACCACCGGGATTTGTTGGAGATCCAGGTCCACCCGGACTTCCAGGATCCCGTGGACATCCGGGTCCCGTTGGTGAGGATGGTAAAAGTGGACCAATGGGTCAGCCGGGCCTAAAGGGAGCTCGAGGACCAGCAGGACTTCCTGGTACCCCAGGCGAACCAGGTCTGAAGGGCCCCGTTGGATTTCGCGGAGAGCGTGGTGAACAGGGCGCTGTTGGAATCAAAGGAGTAATAGGGAACGATGGATTAAAGGGGCTTGTTGGGCCACCAGGTCCAAAGGGAGCTGTCGGCCTACGAGGACATCGGGGTGAACCAGGACCTAGGGGTATTGCTGGACCCCCAGGCCCCGTGGTAAGTACTTTGTTGCCTGGTTCAACATCTTTGATCATTTAGTACACTTTTTCGGACGACCGATAATGGGATCAAAGGATTTCAAAATGTTGTGACAATTTTTTTCGCCAGTGTAGATTTTTAGTTCAGTCTAGTTCTCATGAAAAGTTAATTTGATCGAGAACTGGTTAGAACCTAATGCTATCTTCCTGTCTTTAGTGAGTTCCGCACTATGGAATCCAAGGATAGGGTAATAATTTTGAGGACGTAAAAGCGCCCAGTCGGTTTCTTACTGGGACAAGACGAATGTTAGGGACCGCCTTATCTGACCGTGGCTTTTATGATAATATGTTGATTCCCGTCGTACATGTACAAGCTAGAGAAATATGATGTTTCATATATATATATA
>NW_008751928.1:220393-292813 GCF_000715545.1 Opisthorchis viverrini | reverse complement strand
TGTTTTATATATATATATATATATATATATATATATATATATATATATATACCATAGGGACATGTTTCTCAAGCATTTTGGTAAATTCTGTTCACCTCAGCAACACTAGAATTTTGCCCGAGTAGATATCTTAACCTATGCAAAGGCAAGTGCGACACACAGTAAATCGGGGTTCCATATTTGTCACTGGCCTATAATAGCTTCATTCAGCCACCCAGCTGCATTCAGCTCTAGTCAAAAGCCCCTATACACGATACTTCTAACAGTGTTGTAGTGGTGTTACTGAGTACCTCAAAGGCGACTCACTACACCCTGGTAGATCTGCGGTCACGTTTCCGCCAGCACGCAACGCCTGTTGCTGCGCTATGTTCTATACAACCGCAAAAAGATGAATAGGTTGGAACTTGAGGTAAACAATGTATTGATAAGCAAATGAAAATCAGTGGCGGCCAATGGCTTCAACCTACCTCTATTCTATTTGGTGGGTTATGTTATGCAGTGAAGGATAACACAAACTACGTAGAAATCGTACGATCAAAACAACTGTTCTATTCTGATTGCATTGATCTATTACACATTTTGAAGGTGAAATACACATTCAAACTTCGAAAACTCGACGACGTTTGGTAGTTTAGGAACAGGAATTCTCCCTCAGGTCATTTCACGCGGTGTGATGACATTTAGTTCAGTTGGTGATCACCCTTCCGGTTAGCGCGTTTTTGTTACTAAATACACTGGAAAGTCCCGGCTGAAGACAGCCGAAAGATGGAAGGATCGAAATGGAGGGACTTAGCCGCTGTTTATTGCGGCCGCCACGCACAGTGGTTTTCACAACTCCAAATCGTCGAACAGTAAACATTAACTTTTTTCATAATTCGATTTTTTCACACATGTCAGTATTTTCGACCCAATCTATATAAGATCGGCGCGAATAGTCTCAGAGTGACCAAGAATCGAATTGTTGTTGTCAAGACAGAAGCCACTTGCTTCCGTCATCACTCATAGTGTTCTTGATGTCGTATCAACTTACATTTTCGGCTGTCTACTTGTTACCAGCCCGTTATCGCTCCAGCGTTGTTATCAATTCCAATAACTCTACTCCGCCTGATCGTCCACACAATCTGTACCACTCATATAGTAGGTAGACGGGATAAATTAACGTAGAAACGGTCCTTTCGTCCTGAACGGAACCTTTATCCAAAATAAAGGATGCGTGTCTAACTGGTCGAATTACTCGAATGAAATTGGAAACTAAATGCAAAGCACAACTGACTTTGATCTGACAGAATTAGCTTTCAGATTCCAACCCAAGCTGAAAATACCTGATTCTTCCTAAGTATACATCCACACCACTCCTTTGAACAGTCCTGGTGTTATTATTCTGGTAAGTTCACATCAAATGGGAAGGGAAGCGTTAGACTCAAGTTTATCTTAGTGCTCAGGGAAGCGTTAGACTCAAGTTTATCTTAGTGCTCACTGGCCGTGCCGTGGTTTGAACTCCGAACATCTGATATGCGAGGCGAGTGTGTTACCACTGCCACACCCGGGCATGCTGGACTTCTGAACAGGCGACCTTGCTCACGCTTAAGCGATGTGATTGGTTATCGCCACGACTCAACAACTAAAAGATCGACGCATGCATCTGATTACGGCTTTTTCAAGTCAATTGGCATCTTCTGTCAGTGGAATTGGTTTTGAATTATATTTCAATTGGGGACCTGTCTTGTATTCACTCAGCCTTACACGTACGATTTATTTACAGGGAATCGATGGCACCAGCGGAGTTCAAGGACCACCTGGTGATGCCGGTTCTCCCGGGCCTCAAGGCAGCCCTGGTAGACAGGGCCCTGAAGGCATCAAGGGTAATCCAGGTATGGCGGGCCCCAAAGGAGAGGTTGGATTCCCTGGGATTCGCGGAGATCGTGGAGCACCCGGTCCACCAGGACCTTCTGGAAAACAAGGTGTTTATGGACCAGCAGGAGCAGTTGGAAATAAGGGTGAGATGGGAGATCGTGGGCATCCAGGAGAACCTGGTCCTGCAGGCTTCCGTGGGTTTGTTGGTTCCGAAGGCGAATCGGGAACCGCGGGTCCGAAAGGACCTGAAGGGGCTGCCGGATTACAAGGTGCTCAAGGACTACCTGGTGTTGAAGGTGATAAGGGTCGTCGTGGTGAGCGCGGTCCCACTGGTCCTGTAGGCGAAGTTGGCAGAAGGGGAATTCGCGGATCCGCCGGACCACCTGGACCGCCAGGGTTTGAGGGGAGTAGAGGTCCTCCAGGAAGCCGTGGAACACCAGGTCCGGAAGGTCCTCCAGGAGCAATTGGTATTCCAGGCGATCCAGGCTCACCAGGTCCTATTGGAGAGAAAGGTTCTGAAGGTGATCTTGGCGCCAGTGGTCCAAGGGGATCAACAGGTCCAAGAGTAAGTTAAATTGCTTAAGGTTTTCCACTAGTGACGAAAGTTTTGCTCTCTCTTATTGCCTTGTTCTGTCTAGGGGGCATCTACTAATTTTCCTGCCATTCACTTATTCCAGGGTAAAACTGGATCCCGAGGACAACCTGGACCGAATGGGGAACCAGGACCAAAGGTGGGTTCTGACAGTTCACTTCACTTAACCAGCAATATTGGTAAAGTTTCACAATGATTTGCCAATTGCTATGCTAAGTATACATTAGGTGGTATGGCCAACTCCTGCTAAAGATTGCCCTCTCTTATTGCCTTGTTCTGTCTAGGGGGCATCTACTAATTTTCGTGACACAAATTATCATTCACTTATTCCAGGGTAAAACTGGATCCCGAGGACAACCTGGACCGAATGGGGAACCAGGACCAAAGGTGGGTTCTGACAGTTCACTTCACTTAACCAGCAATATTGGTAAAGTTTCACAATGATTTGCCAATTGCTATGCTAAGTATACATTAGGTGGTATGGCCAACTCTTGTGCTGCTAAAGACGCAAATGAATGATCACAAATGAATATCCATTCGAAATGAGTTCAGTATTGTTTCGGTAGCCACATGATTTTGAGGTTAGGATTGTGAACTTTGAACCTAGACTTCCTAACTCAAAATAAAGCGGGTAGTCAGCTGCTTCCTGGTTCCGTTTTTTAAGCGTCCTTCTTTTAACGCGGAAGCGCCTCTTTCTGTCTCCTGGCAAATTCCACGGCTTTGGAAGACTTAGTTGGACATGGCTTGCTCGTTGAAAACCTGATCATTTATGGCCCTCTTTTTTGCTTTCCTATTTTCTCTGAAGAACAAACTATATTCCCCCCGGTGTAAAGCGTACATTTGTAAGTGATTTTATTGGCTAGTTCGAGACCCATCATCAGAGGACTTGCTAGATCGATAGTCCATCCACAGACTCAAGCGGTACCGTTGAGATACGGCGCATTCATCCGACTACGTCGTGTCCATTGAGTTAGTTGCTTTGTAATTTTCCATCAGACATAAGGCGGAAAGTGAGGCCATTAGACTTCATGATTCCTCTGTGCTGACCTCAAGCCCTTTCCAGAAATGAGTCGAGTCCCACTGTGTTCGTGAAAACCAGGGGACATAATTCCCTTCTGAAGCACCTAAATCGGTCGCAAAAATCCGCGAATTCCATTAAATTTATGAGGAAAACAAGAACTTACTTCCCCGCGTCATTCCTGATTTGTTAGTGGTGTGAACACCTTCCCCACATGTTTGCCGCATCTTGCGATTGTTTTGCTCACCTTGTCGATAGGCCTTTAGGCTTCCCTCCGGGGACCATGAAGAAACAAATTTGAAGTGTGAAACGCTGATCTCCTCCAAGTAAGCCGTTAAAAATCGGAGATTTTCAAAGCCCATCGCGTAGTAAAGGCACAATTTTCCTCACCAGAAAGAACACCGTGGTGACTGACATTTTCAAAATACGAGTGAACAGGTGTTTTACCCTATCTTTTTGTCGGATCGGATGGCTAGTAATCCAGACATGCAACATAGTGGAATCTTTTGTGCTTAGTATTAGTCCGTACAACAGGACCTATAGCTTATCCTAACCTTCCTTAGGCATTTTTGGGAAAAAAATAGCGCGGCGATGTCTGGCACAACGCCCAATCACCTAAAGCTTTTGTGGTTCGGGCATCACATGCAGTTTAGTAGCTTCGTATCAGTGAATGTGGCCACAAGTCTGTTTCAGGACGAGTGAGAGGCGCAAATCATTTGACGCGAAAAGTAGTCTTTTTGAAAAAGACACTAACAGTTGCTGACTACCCTGTATGCCTCATTTTGCTGTCAATCCCAATGGTCAGCAGTACAGGGAGCACAAAGGAATGACTTTTATCTGGTCCTTTTGTTTAAGTGTTATCGACGCAGCAATTGTCTGCCAGTAGTGCGGTGGTTTTCAATCGAAAGCGGACCGTTCTAGGCCGTACCCAATATGGCTTACTGGGTAAATGACGGATCCAGCTTTTCAAGACTGGGATGTTAACTTTTGACTTAACCATCCTGCGCTTGGGTCATTTCGACATTCGTTCTTACTACCGTTTTTTTAAATTTCTATAGTTTTTACACTCTACTGCTTACACTACTACTACTGTTGTCATTTATTTTTGAAGAGCATGGTCACAAACATAAAAAGCGAATGCAAGCGACGAACGCGAAAGGGTAACTGGAGAATATGAGATAAAAGAGAGGAACGTCTCGTTCGAATTCATGCCACCGGATGTTTTTGGCACTGCATGGTAGCACTTCAAGAGACTCTTCAGTCTGTTTGGGGGTCTTGTCAACGAAACACCGAATGTGTAGAACTACAACACGTGTGTACACAACCAGTTTCAGTTTGTGTGCCTGCAACAGTAGTATTTATACTTCCTCCCATTACCATCCTTGGGATGAACTTGCTGTATGTACACATGTTTTTTGTAAAGCACGGTGAATAACTGCAACAGTCAGTTGGGGATCGTGGAGTTTCCATCTTGGGCAGAATGGGCCCCTCGATACCTTGAATCATTCAGGTGATGAACATTCAACCTCGGGAGGTTTAAATAGCACCACCTAATGTCTCAAATTCATACTTTACTATGAACAAAGTGAGAATGAATAGTCCGTGTCAGGAAGGTCATATTCCTGAAAAAAATCCCGGAATACCCGAAACCTACTGAGACCCTCAAACTCCACCAAAATCCCTATAGGAAAGCAATAGGTAAGCATTCAGGCAAGTCAATCGATCAATCGATTCAGCAACAGCCGACAAGTGTTCAGGCACTCGCTTGTCCGCAATAAGTCTGTTGTGTTCCTTGTTTGTGAATTCCCTTCGACACTAAGGCACTTGGGTTGGGACAGTAGTTAGATGCAACAGCCCGACAGGCTTGTGGTGCTGCAGAATCTGGCCATTCGCACCGTCATTCGACAAAGTGGGGTCTCCATCTTCACCGCTCCAGTGTTGGTTTTGCGATGTGATGGGTACATCAGACCTTGTGCCACGGTCGTTCGCACTTAGAACAACGTAAGTGCTCCTGATTATTATACTGGAAATTTTTCCAATACAGATTTTTTATAATAATAAACGAGTATGGTTTAACCGTGGAGGGACGACTGTGTGACTTATAGGGCAAGCAACGCCGCACTCAGTTTCTGCTGTCGGAAAGCTCATTCTATTAGGGTATAATGGAAGTTTGATGGGACTGATCAAAACCAGTCACTTTAGTGGGATCACTTCTGCAGGGGATGCTCTATAGGAGGTACGTGCAAGGTCCGGTCATGACCTAGTTCGATCCTTGGAGCTGTATAAAAACCATAGGCTGGACCGCGGCCGAGAAAATTGGAGACAGCTGGTGGACACACATTATATTATTCCATTTCTGCTGCTACGTTCTATCATCAGCAGGATCAGTCGATTACATGACTAGTTAGGTCTTAGCTAAGGGGGAGAATTAAGTCGGTCACATGACCCTGTGTCGTTATTGAACAGAGTGCTGCTGCAAGTAACAAGGGATACAATAAATTGCGTACCAACGCTCTACGATTCCCAAACATTAAAGAACGCAATTAAAAATGTGCTGCCATTGGCGATCGGAGAAATGATTCATGAGTCAAGTGAGCCTTTCAACTGAGAAGTCGCTACTCGAACAGCCATTGAACACATAAACATGTGATGTGAAGCCCTTGATTGAAGGGTTAGTGACTCTAAGTGAGAGTTAGTCTCACTACTGAGCAACCGTTTGTGGCCGAATAGTTTAGTCCTCAAAGCCTAGCCCAGGAGTCAATCAACAACACATGACCACGTAATGTGAATTCCCGAGTGAAGAACTGATGATGCTATAATCCTCTCTGAGTGTGTGTTCGCTGCGCTACCGATGAACAGCTCTTCGTCGAATGGTTAAGTGTTCAGAATATATGGAGTGGTTGGGAGTCGGTAATTTTCTGGAAATTGGTGAGGTGCTCACTGCTGGTTAACGGCAATAAGGGTAGTACAGGAATGTTCCCTCAAGGCCAGGCTCGGCAGACGCCAGCGTGATTCTTCACTTCTTTGGCAGTTTTGGAGAAATGTACAGTTGTAGAACAGATCGGCGTCTATCGGAAACCATGGCAAGACAGACAGAGATGAAGATCCTTCCCTCGACCATTAAAGTAACTGTATATCAGCAGTCGGCGTGGATGAACGAATCTGTTCATCCAGGCGCCTTGCGGTTGGGTTGATCCAAACTTACACATGTGGTTCTGACACACGAGTGAAGTATGAAACTTTTGTCCATTTAAGAGACACTAATTTTCAGTGTCCACAAGTCAGTTTGTACGAACTGCAATATACTGACCATGTGATGCCAACCTCATTATGTCAGCATTCTGCAATGTTTCCCTTCTATCCGTATTGAAAGTAGCTTGAAAGTAGCTTTCGATTAGACACAAGCTACTGTTAGCTTGCGCATAGCACCACCTAATGTCTCAAATTCATACTTTACTATGAACAAAGTGAGAATGAATAGTCCGTGTCAGGAAGGTCATATTCCTGAAAAAAATCCCGGAATATCCGAAACCTACTGAGACCCTCAAACTCCACCAAAATCCCTATAGGAAAGCAATAGGTAAGCATTCAGGCAAGTCAATCGATCAATCGATTCAGCAACAGCCGACAAGTGTTCAGGCACTCGCTTGTCCGCAATAAGTCTGTTGTGTTCCTTGTTTGTGAATTCCCTTCGACACTAAGGCACTTGGGTTGGGACAGTAGTTAGATGCAACAGCCCGACAGGCTTGTGGTGCTGCAGAATCTGGCCATTCGCACCGTTATTCGACAAAGTGGGGTCTCCATCTTCACCGCTCCAATGTTGGTTTTGCGATGTGATGGGTACATCAGACCTTGTGCCACGGTCGTTCGCACTTAGAACAACGTAAGTGCTCCCTATTATTCTACTGGAAATTTCTTCAATACAGATTTTTTATATTAATAAACGAGTATGGTTTAACCGTGGAGGGACGACTGTGTGACTTATAGGGCAAGCAACGCCGCGCTCAGTTTCTGCTGTCGGAAAGCTCATTCTATTAGGGTATAATGGAAGTTTGATGGGACTGATCAAAACCAGTCACTTTAGTGGGATCACTTCTGCAGGGGATGCTCTATAGGAGGTACGTGCAAGGTCCGGTCATGACCTAGTTCGATCCTTGGAGCTGTATAAAAACCATAGGCTGGACCGCGGCCGAGAAAATTGGAGACAGCTGGTGGACACACATTATATTATTCCATTTCTGCTGCTACGTTCTATCATCAGCAGGATCAGTCGATTACATGACTAGTTAGGTCTTAGCTAAGGGGGAGAATTAAGTCGGTCACATGACCCATATACTGTGTCGTTATTGAACAGAGTGTTGCTGCAAGTAACAAGGGATACAATAAATTGCGTACCAACGCTCTACGATTCCCAAACATTAAAGAACGCAATTAAAAATGTGCTGCCATTGGCGATCGGAGAAATGATTCATGAGTCAAGTGAGCCTTTCAACTGAGAAGTCGCTACTCGAACAGCCATTGAACACATAAACATGTGATGTGAAGCCCTTGATTGAAGGGTTAGTGACTCTAAGTGAGAGTTAGTCTCACTACTGAGCAACCGTTTGTGGCCGAATAGTTTAGTCCTCAAAGCCTAGCCCAGGAGTCAATCAACAACACATGACCACGTAATGTGAATTCCCGAGTGAAGAACTGATGATGCTATAATCCTCTCTGAGTGTGTGTTCGCTGCGCTACCGATGAACAGCTCTTCGTCGAATGGTTAAGTGTTCAGAATATATGGAGTGGTTGGGAGTCGGTAATTTTCTGGAAATTGGTGAGGTGCTCACTCCTGGTTAACGGCAATAAGGGTAGTACAGGAATGTTCCCTCAAGGCCAGGCTCGGCAGACGCCAGCGTGATTCTTCACTTCTTTGCAGTTTTAGGAGAAATGTACAGTTGTAGAACAGATCGGCGTCTATCGGAAACCATGGCAAGACAGACAGAGATGAAGATCCTTCCCTCGACCATTAAAGTAACTGTATATCAGCAGTCGGCGTGGATGAACGAATCTGTTCTTCCAGGCGCCTTGCGATTGGGTTGATCCAAACTTACACATGTGGTTCTGACACACGAGTGAAGTATGAAACTTTTGTCCATTTAAGAGACACTAATTTTCAGTGTCCACAAGTCAGTTTGTACGAACTGCAATATACTGACCATGTGATGCCAACCTCATTATGTCAGCATTCTGCAATGTTTCCCTTCTATCCGTATTGAAAGTAGCTTGAAAGTAGCTTTCGATTAGACACAAGCTACTGTTAGCTTGCGCAGCGCAAACCAGCCGTTTTGATAAACTCATTAGGAGAAAAGCGTATGTCGTGTCGATTTATTCTGATCTTGATCAAGGAGACGACTTGAGGTGAGTATCGCACAGGTGACAACTCCGAGGTTGTGCGGGAAGTGCCTGTTTATGTCGATTTATTCTGATCTTGATCAAGGAGACGACTTGAGGTGAGTATCGCACAGGTGACAACTCCGAGGTTGTGCGGGAGTTTGAGTGCCTGTTTACTCATTGGTTCTAGTTGATATAGAAAGCTGTTTCTATAGGGTATTCTCGAGTCTTTTAATTATCCAACGGTGTTATGAGAGAGGCGGAAAATACATTATTAATGAAAGAAAATTATTTTTTGTGTACTTCACTCAAAATCTCATTACCCATGGAGATGATTTTCACCGACATAATAACGCAAGAACGGTAGCCACGTTTGCTGGATCGCATGGGGACTCCTAAAGAAACTTCCCCACTGTGCTGAAATCTCGGAAACTCCATCTGTCTCAAGGAGTACGCAGCGATCCTCAACAGGATGTTTTGTAAAAGTTAATAAAAGATATCGCTGACTTCTAGTCAAGTAGGCAAGCAGCTTCAAACACAAAGCCGCGCACAATCTATGGAACATTTTGATTTCCTAATAGGAACGATCAACATCTGTCCGGATGACAGGACGGATATAGAAATGGCGGTTCTATGAATGAAATGGGGTAACCTCTGCTTGTCAGTAGATCTGGTTTCCTCAGCATCAGCTAGTATTAACTAGCCAGAACAAGACTCTTCGCTCAGGGGAGCCATCTTCAGTATGGTCATTAAATTACCTCTTTGAACCACTCATATGCTTTGAACAGGATGCCAGTTTTAATTTCAAAAGAAGACTTCACTGAAGGATAGATCTAGGTGATATTTACATCCACCTCTGCTAATATCTTATTACATAAAAGGCTGTATGGCCTGAGTTCCGCTTCTTCGTATTCATCTCCTCATAGTCTTTCCACAAGTCAGCAAAGTCAAAACGCAACTAAACTACCGTCCGCGAACCTGATCATGCAAATTAGGCCAATCAAATCGTAAAAATTCATTGGTTGTAAACTTTATAGCAGTTTACTAAAAACTGCTGAGAAGGTAGGGGCGGACGGAACTCATACAGATAGTTTATACATCAATTCTACTCTTGTGAATTCAGGCTTGAACGCGAATTGTTGTAATTTAGGGTCCTCTTGGAGCCATCGGTCGACCTGGTATGGTTGGAGCACCGGGTATACCTGGACCCCAAGGGCTCCAGGGACCACAAGGTATTCGAGGACCTCCAGGCTCAATGGGTAAATCTGGTGAACCTGGTGCCATAGGCTCTCGAGGGCAACGTGGAGATCGTGGACCTCGGGGTGAACCTGGTCCTCCAGGACCTTTCGGACCCGTAGGAGAGAAAGGCCAACGAGGACAACCTGGCAAACGGGGTCCTATGGGACCCGAAGGCCGAGCGGGTGCAGAAGGCGCTCCAGGAACACCTGGAAAGCCCGGCGATCCGGGGCCAGCAGGTGAGCCAGGAAGTCTTGGACCACGAGGACGTCTGGTAAGTGCCCTGTTGTTAAACAAACTAGTATATTTTGTACGGTTCTGGTTTTGTCCCAAGGATATAAGAGTACAGTGGTTTTCTTAAGAGTGGAAGCCTTCAAAAAGAAATCTTCACGCACGTGAAAATTTTCATTCGTCCACATTTTTGGTATTGTTTACCAACCCATACCACTGTTAGACAAAAGGTCAGCTCATTCAAATAATGCAACTATTTTGCACGCCGGAAAGATATCAGTGAACCGTAACAGACTTCGTGTTCAAGTGATCTGATGGACGCGACAAAAACTATTTGTTTCGCTCATCAGTAAATGTTATATAAAACAACCTTATCTATAGAGGAAAATTTTGGTAGCTCAGGTAGCGCAGATGGTCGTTGGATTGTTCGCTGAGCTAATCAATTTGATTGCAAACGTTTCATCACCAATCGAGGTGACATCATCAGTGCGTTGTTGGGGAGCGTAGTGGTGCGTAGCGGTGGGTTAGTGGTTGTGCCCAATGATGCACCGATGATGTCACTTCGATTGGTGATAAAACGTTTGCAATCAAATTGCCCAGCTCAGCGAACAAGCCAACTACCAAAACAATCTTATCTTACCTAGTTTCACCGAACAGCAAAAACCGAAATCTGATCGACAAGGAATCTCACTAAGAAGTGAGATGTACTCTTGGTAACGGACCAAACTTTCGAGAAAGAATGGCAAAATCATCGTAAGTGGTTGCTGAAATTGTAGAATTCATGTTCAAATCACTCGTTTGAGCAGTCCTCCAGTCCTGGAGTAATTATTCTGGTGAGTCCACATTAAAAGGACAGTCGTCTGACTTGAGTTTCGCTCTTATTAGAGCTGCGAAAATCAGTGAATACCTTTGGCCGTGTCTTGTCTTCAGCTCGGAAATGCGATACGCCAGGTGAGGGTGTTACCATTACCTCATCAGCGCATCTTCATTGAACATCTTAAGCGAGGTCAACGTGTTTATTCTCATCATGCTAACCAACTTTACCTATCCGTTCAAGGTCATTGCAAGCTAGATTGGAATTAAGACCCCCATACTGTTGAGCCTAGAAGTTGTATTATCTGGTTCACTGAATTTCACAGTCCCTCAACGACTTGCAACCAAGAAATAAGTAAAATCCATCATCGTAATGCACTACTCATAAGGTTGCTGAAAATTCGTCGACAGTCCACGATCGCGGTACATATATTTGCTATGCCTAGAAATATCACAAACGAGAGGTTCAGCTGGATTATACGTGAGTCTTTCGCAAAACCAACTTTGTTTGCAAATGAGTGTATTTCGCTAATTTCGTGCAATTTGGTTTCAAGTAAAACATAAGGTTGACACAAACCTGGAGACTGCACCTACCTGACGAGCCCCAAGAAGGACGAGACCGGTAGTGGGCTGTCGACGAATTATCAGCAACCGTGTGATTAGTGCATCACAAATATGTTTGTGTCGCGATATCTCGAATATCGTAGCGACTGAAACATGAGGTGGCCTGGTGCAGCACATTCAGTTGCCTGGAAACATCACAAACAAGAGACTCAGCTGGGTTCCGGTTGAGTCTTCCGCAAAACCAAATTAGTTTGCAAATGAGTGTATGTCGCTAAAATCGATTTTACATTTTTCAAGAGTCCTTACAGGCTGGTCAGTCCATTGGGATTGCCAGGACAGTGTCTTCCAACTCGTTGAGCCACCTAACGGTGCCCATCTGTTTAGACGTTATAATTCAGGGCGCTTTGGCGAAGATGTAGTACTACGCATACCTTGCATGTCAGATGTCCTATGGTAAAATCGCGGCACGGCCGCGGAACCGATGAAGGATGGACGATGCGGTACCGATGAACCTTGATAAATGATAAGCTCAAGTCGCGAGAATACTGGCGCCAGGACGAGAAAGGGACTGTAAATTTAACCATCTAAGTTTAATCAAAGTGCGCGCGGCGTAGCTCCCTACACTGTGCTACCATGTTACTTGCACGCTGCTCAACCATCCAGTCAGTTTGTGGATACTGCCAATCTGGTAGGAGCGTCAAACCGAAGCCGGTATGATTACCCGAAAGCGGGAGAAAACCTTCTTATCGTTGACCGTATTGAGGTGAGGAGCCCACTATTCCGCAGGCTTCGACGACTAATGAGCTAACGTTCGAGGATAAATACTTTTCAAGGTCACAAATGTTTGATCAAAGTAATCAAACTCCAGTATCTTAGTTCAACAGTGGAGATGACCAGGATTTCTTATGTCCAAATGCAATCCAAATTGTTACATAAAATTCATGTTTCCCAACGCTTTTAGCTGTATTTGACATTACGCGCTACCGATTTCTCTTCCGACTATCGTGCTGGACTGGAACACTCGACTGAGTCGTATGCTGGACTGCGTTGGCGTGCGCTGTGGACCATTAGTTAAAAGTGCGCCGATAGCTGTATATCAATTGTACAGCCAACTAACGACTGAGATCTCTCAAGAGAGTCAAGCCCACATCTAGTAGATGGCTGCCTACATGTACTAGTCGAAAGTACACTAAATTAAGTGTAGAAATGCTGCAGTTCCCGTTAGCGAATAGAGAGATGTGCGCAACTAGCGAACCGGTGGCTTGGTTGGTCACTGTTTGAACCAAAGCTAGTGAAATTCACTTATTCTTGAAAGTGGTTGCTCCGTAGTGAGAACCGGTTTCGCTGGAGAGGAGGAATAACTGCAACTGGCCAACAAAGTGTAGGTCGAATGGATATGGCAAACGCCATCTTCCACAGACCAGTCCTTCAGAACTGTATCTTCTTGAGGACATCATACAAGAAGCGTGGGGTGTAGCCTTCTGCTCTACATACCGGTACGAAAAAAGTGCTCAAATGTAGGACCTTTTCCACTCTGAAGGGCAATATTTATAAGATTGTTGGAAACTCTTCGGCAGACCGGTTTTATTCTTTTTGGAGTTCATCCGGTAGGAACAGTTCTCAAGTCTCTTTGAACCTTATGTTCTGCTTGTACCACAATTGTACGAACTTCGCAAAGTGCACTCATTTACTCACCAATTCGGTCTTAACGGGAGACTGAATTGAGTTCCAGCTGAATACACGCGTGAAAACGCGTGTATTTTCCTAACTATTTTTCTCCGTGATCATTATAGCGTATTGTGTGGGCAACCAATATCTGATGGCGTCCTCCATGACCGGTGGGTAGGATAAAAAAAGCACCTTGTTTCAACGATAAAACTCGGGAACAGTTTGGTGGATTGCTTCAAAGTGTTGCCCATAATCATGAGCCACCCACCCCGAAACTATGGGCTTCATGTGATGCAGTAAATTCGTACCAATGGCTTTGGTCTGAACGCTCCGATTATCGATTTCTCTGGGTTGGAAGGGTCTTCAAATTGTGGTTTAACGTTCTGCGGCCAAGCTTTAATTTCTCTGTCATGGCGGATAGTGAGAAACCAACCAACCCCAGTACATTAATAGAAGTCGCAGGTGGAGCATATTGTCAGTTGCTGGAACCCGACCGGTACTGAGTAATACGCAAACAGAGAGTTTAAGTCGAACTAAAACAAGTCTGTCTCAGTATTTAACACTATCAAATAGTAGTAGGAATCAGACCTCCCATGTGAGTCATCCGAGTCTAATGATGCTGAAAACAGCACGACAAAACGGTTAACACCAAAACGCCATAAACAATGAGAAAGGCAATTAAGCATCCGGTAGGGCTGTGAATGTCAGCGAACCGATGGGAATAAAAAACAAAGACCAGTAACTAAGTGGCTGGATCACACAAAAGGGTTGCATGAGGTCATTGGTTGTGCGCGACCCTTTGACCCGTAGACACATCGAATCGATCGACACAGGTTGCGAGATGGACCGAATGAGCTTAATTTGGGTTAGTAACAAAAGGGGATTGGGACAACAGGTGTCAAGAGTCTAAGGATGGAAGCGACTGGAATGAATGCATGGAAAAAACTGTCCAAGCCTGCTCATGGTACTCTCACAGGATATGTTCACCATTCAAAAGGTCTGTCTTACAGAGAATCTTGTGTTGTCCCTCTTGCAATCTACTCAGCAACTGCTGTCGGCAGATTAGTCTCAACAGTGTTCTCGAGATACAACGAAGTTGCCTCGTTTATCATCAGAATCAAAAGCCGCAAAGGAACTACATGGTAGAACCTTGTGCAAGAGGGCATTAGACCCGTCATTTATCCACCAATAGAAGAAAAAGAGCTAAGCATCAACTTCCGTCTGCATTTCCATCAGTATCTTCTGACTCACTGTTGCTGCTGTTGCTGTCCTGTTTATGTTTACTGTAAGATATGGACAGCTAAGGATCTCATAGGACGATCACAGCTATCCGTCTGTACGCAGTTCGTATTCACTGGGCAGTAGGAATAGACGCACGAGGGCTGTCAAGAACTGGTTAATCAATAATAGCACAATCGGCAGAAGTGGAAAAATGGTCAGTGAGGCAACAGGGCTTTAGATACGGACAGGTGTAGTAGGTGTAGTAGTGAATAGGGTGTAGTAGTAAATAGATAGTATGCAGAGATGACGGCGCAGGAAACGATCAGTAGTTCGGGAGATAAGGCACAGTCGGTGCAATGCAGCAACTCGTGTCACTTGCCAAATCGGATTGCGCGTACATGTCCGTTTAAAACAAGCATCAACAAAGGCTATTTGGGAGGTGAGGTATAAATGCGATACAAAAATGGGGCCTTCCTTGACGTTGACTTGGTGTGGAGGATGACGTGCTCGTTCACCATCCGAAGGGCTCTGAGTTTTCCGTCAGTGAGGACACTTGAAAATGGGTAGAGCTGACACGTGCGCGACTGGTTCAGAAAGTGTCCTACAACCATGTGCGGCTTTCTCAAGCTGATAACAATGCAGTGGTTGGTTACAGACTAAACTACGTTCACAATTATAGTAGTCCGGTGAATATCGGACAACAACAATTGCTGTGCGAGCAGCAATCTTCACAGCTATCTTTTTTATCCACGAAACTCATGGACATTTTATGTTGCCTATCTTTACTTAGTTTAAAAGAGGGAGTATTTTTCATTCGGGTTCATCATGTGTCCGACTTGATTCATTCTTACAGGGAGAGCGCGGTGCGCCTGGACAAATGGGACCCATGGGTCCGCCAGGTCGACAGGGTCCAAAAGGCACAGCCGGCCCCATCGGTAACGACGGACCTAAAGGAGATCGGGGAGAAAAAGGTACCATGGGCGAGGCTGGACCTGTTGGACTGAATGGACCTCCAGGTAATGCTGGCATCCGTGGTCCACGTGGACAAAAGGGGGAACAAGGCGAAACTGGTCCGCGCGGTGACCCGGGACCGATTGGACCACCAGGAGAGCGAGGGTCTGATGGAAATATTGGACCAATGGGACAGCAGGGTCCTCCCGGAAACAAAGGTCAACCCGGTCTCCGTGGCCCCCAAGGGGACAAGGGAGTAGCTGGGGATCAAGGAGAACAAGGAATTCCAGGTGAGATCGGAAAGCCTGGAATGCCAGGTCCGCCTGGTCCAGTGGGCATGAAAGGTCTCAAAGGTGAACAAGGACCAATTGGAAGTCGGGGTGAACCAGGTGCCTTGGGACGCAAAGGCGTTCAAGGTCCTGCGGGTCCGAAGGGCCTTCCTGGACTGCCTGGTCGTCAAGGCGACCGAGGAAAGCCAGGCGAACAAGGTGATCAAGGTGCAGCAGGGGCACCGGGGTCACCGGGTCCAGCAGGTGCAGATGGTGAACGTGGTCGTCCAGGCCCACCAGGTCCATCCGGAAGACATGGAGCCAAGGGTGATACAGGGGAGCCTGGTCTATCTGGTCCACCTGGAACAACTGGACCACCGGGACCTCCCGGACCTGCAGGTCCGAAAGGAGAGCGTGGGAGCCCTGGACCACAGGTAAATGATAAGTTATCAGTTGTTATAGTTTAGCCATCTCGACTGTACACCACCCACTGCAATCCTGATATTTTTTCTCTGACAAAACGCTGCGTGATCAGTGTAGCAAAGTTTCAGAAAGAATGCATGGTGCTTACTGATTCCATTCTGTTCCTCTGTAGTTATAAAACACTCCTAAGGTTGTTCAGTTTCTGTTAGATTTAAGCACAAAACTTTTACAGTTCAGGTAGACTTTAACTAGCCTGTGACTCCAGTTTCCAAAGGATAAGTTTGGAACTGGTAGTTAACTGCTGTGGAAAAGTTGATTGCACATTCAGCATCCAACTTCAGACGGCTTGGTTGAATTGGACGCCTACAATATGCATGTGACCCTGATACCGCAGAAGTTCTGACTGAACATCAAATGTGATAACAAACAAACAAACACAAGGAGGCTGGAATTGGCATATAAATGAAGTCAGTCAAAAACACTTTAAAAGGGAACCGTTATTCGTAAGTCACTTCTGATGTGTGTTCCGATGAGTTGGGAGAGCTTAGTTACTTGGGTTTTTCAAAAGGCTGGTGATGTTGAACACAGTCAAGCTGCGTGCCACTCTTTCTTGAAAGCATCAAACCTAAAGCTGGGACAATACCTGCGGATTATCTGGACGAACAAAAAACACAAACAAGTTACTGTGTTGCGTTCGATTTTTGGTTGAAGTGGTTATCCAACCCTTCGTGACGCTACTGCAGCCAATGGGAAACGGTGAGTCATGTCATAGCACTGCAGCAAAACAACTAAATTTCAATGACGACGACTGATTTGTCAGTTCAGCCCATCTTCGATAAATAGCGCCACACAAGCCATCTTCTGGGGGACGACGTTACCTTAAGTTGCTGTACCCTCTTCGCCGTACAGGATATTATGGAAGGACTGGAATTCTACCTATGCTCTGCCATATTCAAGTTCAAACCCAGATTTAGCAAAAGGCTGACGGGGTTCTTCCTCCATTTCCCCTATTCTAGTCAATCTACTCTCAGCACAACTTGATTGCGATATACTTTTCGGGATTACGACCACACTAAGTGTGCAGCCCAACCAGTCAGATCGCTACTTAAACTTCATTTCTGCTCATCCTTCGAGTTTGGAGAGGACACTGGTTCGAACGCTGGTCCGTTGAACAACCAGGATCCGTAGTAACACGACCCCGGCTGAAACCGATGTTATTCGTACTGTATAAAAACTGAGAACTAAGGAGTACCCGGAACACTTGGTCGAAAGTATACTTCAACTAGCCAAACCAGGTATGGCAGCCTGATTGGGGGTTGATATGAATTCTGTAACAACAACTCATTCAGCACTACCGCGCCAGCACCGATGTCACTTTCCGAATGGACAACACATCAAAAAGGATTACCAGCTAGCACGAAAGACCCGTATAGTCTCAATGGCAACCGTGTCTGGAAGGAAGGCTGAACCGACTGTGACTCAGTTTACACTGGACAAAACAATAGAGACACTTGAAAGTTGGAACCACCACCTGGCCAATCCATGTAGTGCGAACGAAGTAAACAAGTTGCAGCATGAATTCGCGATCGCACTCCACAGAATAACTGAAGGCCATCGGTCGAACTTTAATGCTACAGCAAATTCTCGGCACATACGCAAAGGGACACTGCACAATCAACGGACATTCAGATAGCACCACGATTCAAGTGGTGGATCCATTGCCTGATATTTAGTCCGGCCTGATTCAGGCCTCAAAAGGTGAGGTCACGTGGGAGAGGTCACAAATGACCTGAAAATTCAATCGCACAGCCAGGTGTCAAACGTGCACACGTACACGCAAATTATACGACATGCGTGATTTTAACACAGACTTCATAACAGTGGGAGGGTGTACGGAGAACTCTCCAAAAGCTTTCATACAAAAGCAGTAACCGTCATGGATGTCCACTCTTTCCATTTCTATTTAATTCCGTGATCGATGAAATAATGAGACGAAAGCTGGAAGGTCTTCAAAACCCTGGTGTTCAAATAGCCTCTGACGAAAACTTTGTTGATCTGGAATATGCAGACAATAGTGTTCTCATCTTCGGAGAGGAAAAGGTACAGGTGTTTCTGGCTGAACTGAACAAAGTCGTGCACTTTGCACCCACAAAGTGTAAGGTCATGCTGCTGAACATGCACGCCACTTGCAATCCAGGGGGCGTTTTACCTATCTGGGAAGTTGTTCTTGTTCTGACTGTAGTGGTACAGTACAATACATCTGCAAGGCTCGGGTCGCGTTTGTTAATTTGAGACACCTATGACGTCAAGGCGGTATATCCCTTAATCTCAAGCGACGTGTGTAGCAGGCTATAGTACGGGCTTTTTGTTGTATGGCTGTAAGAATGGGCCTGTTCGAGTAGCGTAACTGAGATATCTTCAGGTCTTCGATCACCCTTGCCTCAGAACCATAGCTCGTGTGGGTTGGTGCCAGTGAATCAATCATGAGGCAACTGGAAAGTGAGTTTTCGGTTGTTCAACGGGGGCTTCCATTGAAGAATGTGTACAGCTGAGTTGGTCGGGCCACGCATTGCGTATACCCTGCGTATACCTGCGCATACCGAACCATCTTTTATCAAAGGAGGTTCTATTCTCCGTGCCCAATTCAGAGTGACGGAAGCGGAGATGTGGTCAACCCTTGACCTGGCAGAGGGGTATGAAAGAGATTATGGAACGTTTGGGTGCTGTCGGGGCTACTCACCTTCCAGGATGGGACCACGTGATCGCCACTGCGCTTGGTTGGAGACGCTTCAAGATGTGGCTGCTAATCGATGCTAGTGGCGTTCCCGTTGTCACCTGCTATCCAGATTGCCTGAACGAGTGACTTTAAGAAAGAAATGTTTGTAGTAAGCCGGTACTAAGTCCCTTCCCCGCCCACTTTTATTGTTTTCTTCACAATAAGGCTTTCAAATAAATCATGGCTGTACGGCAGCGAAGCATCAGTGTTGAACACTGACGTCATCCTGTCGATGATGGTGATGAGCCCACGTGGGGGCCGAATAATCCCCACTTCGCCTGGTTGGAGGCGCTGCAAGATATGGCCACTGGCCCATGTCCGCGGCGTTTTTGTCGTCAGTTTCTATACAGATCACCTAAAGGTGTGTCTGGAGATTTGAGTACTTCGAAATACTCGTAGTAGACTAGCACTGAGTCCATCATCCTTCTACTTTTATTGTTTTCTTCACAATAAGGCTTTCAAATAAATCATGGCTGTACGGCAGCGAAGCATCAGTGTTGAACACTGACGTCATCCTGTCGATGATGGTGATGAGCCCACGTGACAACATAAGCCCACCAGAACTGCCCAAATGTCAGTTACCCAAGGTGGTAACTTCTCAATGTTTGTTAGGTAATAACTACTATTTTCGCTGAAAAACCGTTACTACTAATGAGTGCTTTTCAGAGTATCTCAAACTAGGCTCTATGAGATGATTGGGGATCGGCCTGCTGATGAAACATGTTTTAGTGATTCTACTCTTTTCAACTCTACCTATAGGGTATTGTTGGACCAATTGGACCGGCCGGTGAACAAGGACCCCGTGGGCCTCCGGGGCCTATTGGACCCACTGGAATAGTCGGACTCGCTGGAAAACCTGGTCTCATGGTGAGTAAACCTATTGTTGGAATATTCATCCCTATACCTGACGAGAACACGTTAGTATTTTACAGTGCAGCTTAACGCCAGGTACGAGTACTTCACTTGAGTTTATCATGTTTATCCTTATCAATACATCAGGGTCCTCCAGGAAACATGGGTCCTGCAGGCCGAATGGGACTCCCCGGTCCACCTGGTAAACCCGGCCCATCTGGCAAGCGCGGTCCACGAGGAGAGGAGGGGGCTCAAGGTCCGGATGGAAACCGTGGTATTATGGGGCCTCCGGGCGCAGCAGGCGTACGTGGGCCACCAGGGGAACGTGGACCTGCAGGACCACGTGGAATGCGAGGCGCTCCAGGTATTCAAGGTCCTCCAGGGGTTGTCGGTAAATCAGGACCCACTGGTGCGACGGGAAAACCAGGTGAAAAGGGATTCCAGGGGAAACGCGGGGAGCCAGGCGATAGTGGTATTCCAGGCCCAAGAGGTGCAGTTGGGCCGGATGGAAAACCCGGTGAACCCGGAGACCGAGGAGCACCCGGGAACATGGGACTTATGGGACCTCCTGGAATTGGTGGACCTCCGGGAGTACCAGGACCACCTGGATCGGCTGGTCCACAGGGTCCTGCGGTAAGTTTTGACATCTGCTCACACCATTAATTAGTTAGTCTCCGTTACGAAGACATGCGTGCGACTGACTGGCGAGAATGATGGTGTGCGAATGTGCTCTGGACTTACTTATCATTCATAGCCACTGTTCTGAAGGACTCAGAATAGGTTCATTTCGATTACTGTTGTTTCATGTCCAAAATAATCGCCTCATGTGTTCTGGAGCACTTTGGGGTGAGTGGGATGAGCACCGTGTCAGAATACCTCGATTAGTGTCACCCACGTAGAGCTTCTAAAATGTCCTCAAATGTAGATACCTCTTCTACAGTCAGTGAGTCGTTGTTGATTTGAACCTGAATACAAGAAGTGAAAGTTTAGTTCCTCTGTTGCTGGCAGTCGACAGTGGTTATGAAGGACTATATAAGCAACGATACACCAACCGGAACACAGACGAACGAAATTAGATCGTGAGGTCAGACGGTACATTCTCAATCCGCATTTGACTAGATATGCCCTATTGAGGGTTCCAAAATCTACATTCGTGAATGAAGCCGAGGCACATACAGCCCCAGATTCGACGCACAGCAGAACGGAATCATCGCGACTCCCATGACGCATATATACCGCAAAGATACGTACATGAACACAGATAGAGCGTTAACTCACACTCGCTCAACCCTAAAAGAGCAAAGATCTTCGAAGAATATCACAAAAATGATAAAAATGTAGTCCGTATTTGTGTGCATTTTTTGGAAAATAAGTTATTATCCACATCTTATTTCAGGTGTATGTACAACGTTCAAGTGGACGTAGTCAGAACAATTCGGATGTCGTGGGCTCGTGTCCTTAGCCGATAGCTCTTGCGGAGGCCGATCAGACAACGGAGACAGACAGTTCATTGCTAGAATTAGCTTCCACGCTTTAGGTTGCTATTGTAGAGTTCACTCATCAGACCACGCGCCACAAACACTCGAACCACGTGACAATTCCTGTCCTGTGCGCGCGTGAGTGTGTGCTGGGCCTGGTTGTATGTCCTTTTTTGTGCAGTGTGAAGAAAGGGGTGTCCCGTCGTGTTTGATGCTTGCACGGACAGGAATACAACTTGACCTGATGTGTTGAAGTTCATAAGCCTGGCGCGTTACGCAAGTGGTAGCCGTGTAAACAAAAATGGATGGGAAATTGTAGATTTTTTGCAAGTTGTCGGCTGAGGTTGCAAGTGGGACAGGAATCCTCACGTGGTTTGTGACGTGTGATCTGATAAGTGACTTCTACACTATCTCAGTACCTGTTTTGCCCAATCGTTAACGCAGGCATAGACCCAAACAGACCATATCACTGTTCATAGAAATAGGCGCGTTTTTGTTCAAGACTACTGTTACGGTTACTGATCAAGGGTTACTAAAGGCAGCTGTGTCGTTAGAGCTAGGAAATCTTTCAAAGGCGATCACTCTTAAGCTAGACCTGAAGGAATTTTCCAATCACACACCACACGACAACGTAAGTTTAAGTCCTGTTTATAAGTTGTGAATAAAGCAGGACGCAGTTTCAATCTACCATAAGCTCCACGAACTAAAGTCGGACGAAACGCGTCGAATTGAGCTAGCTGTGCATCTACAGATCCTTGCAACTTACCCGACGCGTCTCAAAATACCTGCGAATGTAACATATAACCTGTAATATGCACGCTATGGAAGCACCAGGGGACAGTGATTCTCCGAAGGCAGGTGTTCACGACAATTTCTGTGGATGGGAAACAGAAACAAAGCTCGTGAGCCAAAGCCCAGTAAGCAAGGTTGTACATCACCAATACTTACATATAAATCAATCAAAATGACAGACACCGTATACTACACTGGCCTCCTTTTTGAAGAACACCGTCCCCGGTGTACCATGGCCTACGTGAACCGGCCGGTGCTAGTGGTGTGGTGCGTTAAGTTGGTGAGTGTGTACAGGGGTTGCTGTATTTGGGGCTGCGTCTACCGTGTGTGTGTGAGCAACGTGCTAGTTCTGAGGCCTGTATGCACATATGTAGAGCCAGGATCTTTGTGGTAGGTCTACTCTGTGTGTGGTAATCATCTTGGCGTGGTCGCCAATTATGTAATATGTCTGCGTGTATAAAAGTATCCAAATTCACTGTGTGGATGTTCTGAGAATAACAGCCGGATGGGCTCAAAAGGAGAATGCGACGTATTAGTTGGATGTAACAGTAAGTTGGTAACTCTCGCCAACTGTCCACATAGAAGCACAAGAGCGTAGGTTCAACGGTTTATTCTCCGAACCTCTGAACACGTGGGGATTCAGGAGAGAGTGTCAACAACGGGGGAACAGGGGTACAAGCATATAAACATCAGACGGTGGTAGTCACTGGGGAGGCCGATCAATCTCATCTGTCCGGTATTCAGGGATGTCTTCATTTTCTACCATCGTCACCGCCGCCGCTTCTGAAAGTAGACAAAAGAGATTGTGATTAATGATGGCGCGCAGTTTGACATCCGTCGGCACATTACAAACCCCTGAAGTAAACTTGAAAGAGCATTTCTTTTCAAGTGTGGTTATGTGGGCTTGCGGCTGAGATAGAAGCTGCCGCTACAGCCGCAGCTTGGAGATTCCTAACATTATTTCAACTTGTGCGTGTATCGAGTATCGAAAACCCAGATGCTGAGGTAGACAGCAGACCCATATACAAAATTTAAAGGATAGAGCGATAGGCTAAACACATCTGCAAAGGCAGCAGCGCCACTGCCACGTATGGTTATGGTAGATGTCTTGTTTCACAAACTCCACGGCAAGTCCGGACCAACCTAGATCTCACCGTGTCAAGATGCCGTACGGTACAAGGTCCTGATGTCGCTCTACCTGTTTTCATTCAAAGACGGTAGGAAGGTGATGGTAAGCGAAATCGTGAGCGATCCTAAACGAATTCAGTTCATCTCACGTTGAATCGCTGAAAAAACTCATGGAACGTATTTGTCACCCCTAAGAGTTCACTAGTTAAAGGAACTTAAGCCTCATCTGGTCAGTAATTAGACACCTAGGCGCCACCCTAGGAACTTTTCTGTTAGCCGGTCTGCTATTCATTTGACTGAGATGGCAGTGTTCAACTGTCAGTGGTTATTTGTCGTGTGAAGACCGGTCATCTGTTTTTGAAAGGCCACTGTGTCCAGTGCAACCTCATGAGTTGTGTATTACGTGTCTACAATGTATCGCGATGTCTCGGACATCATACCAAACGGAACACAAGGCTGCCTGGTGCAGCACATTCAGTTGCTTAAAAACATCATAAAAGAGAGATTCAACTGGGTATCCCGCAAAACCAAGTTGGTTTACAAATGAGTGTATTTCGCTAATTTCGTGCATTTTGAGTTCAAGTAGAACATAAGGTGGACGGAGCTGTGCCTACCTGATGAGCCCCAAGAAGTGTGAAACCGGTCGTTAGCTGTCAGCAACCTAATGACGGGTGTATTACATCTAATGGGGTGGATTCATGTGCCTCTGTTTCGTAGAATAAATTTTCCTCATATTGATGATTATTTCGTAAATAGCTCTTGGTGATTATCTGGGCCAACTGAAGTGTTCTCTATCCAGGGGTATGACTATTTTATCTTTATATTTTATTTCTGTATTATTTTAAATAACCATTCTACACTTGCCCTGGTCCTTTTGTACATTGCTGAATACTGAACAGAGCTTCTAACACAAACCTTCGCTGTTCTAACAACTACGGGTTTCCTCTCAACTGTGACTCTTTTTTGTGCTGTTGCAGGGTCCCGGTGGTCCAGAAGGTGAGCGGGGCGTCATGGGAGGCCCCGGTCCGGCAGGACAACTTGGGCCAATGGTAAGTGATAGAGCTCCCTTTCTTTGCTTACAGAACGTTTTCCACGCACCGAAGCAACGATTCCTTCCGAAACTGGACCGTCCAGGACGTTTGTCTCTCTAGAGTCCATGAAGCTATCTAACAAAACCGAGATTGTACTCGAGGTGGGAGCAGGACGAGTGGAGGGGACAAGTAACCTTTCTTCCCTTTGTAGTACATGTGTGCAAAGACTTTGTAGGTTCAAACCAGCATTGGGTGCATTAATCATCCCTCTGCAAAGATTCAAACATCCCTTTGGCGAAGTAAGTACACTTGCCTAGGAAGGCAGTTAATGGCTGGAAAGACATTTGCACTTTGGAGGGTCGCGACTAGGAGAACAGTAGTGGATTGCGCTTCTCATTGAATAAGATGGACTGGTGCTCAAACGGATGTGTTTTTTGCTTAGCTTGGGAATCGGGCAGCAGTACAGGAGATCAGTAGGTTTACATAAAAACTGGTCACCTTACCGGTTGGGTCAGGTTTAGTTTGCGGAATACCCTGCGTTTTACACGAAACTAACCGAAACGGCACAACAGCTGCAAGCCAAAATTGATCGGAACTGCTGGTCTAATAAAGAGAGCCATGATTGGAGTGACAAAACACAATGTATATGTTCGTTTGATTGTGTTTTCCACAAAGTTTTGATCACCTTTTCATGTGCTTCAAGTTGCCGGATGAAATTTCAAGTACTCCTAACCTGAAGTGGAAAAAGACGACTGTGCAAAGTTGTTTAATTTGAGAAAAAAACAGATCCGATTGACACTGTACTAGTGGAAAAAGACGACTGTGCAAAGTTGTTTAGTTTGAGAAAAAAACAGATCCGATTGAACACTGTACTGGCTTTCAGCGTAATGCACGTCAACTGAAGGAATAACCTCATGCCACGAGGACTGCCAGACTGGGCGTAGCAGCTGCTATTAAAGAGGACACCTTAATATTTCGGGCATCAAGACTTGCATGTAGTGTTGGCGCATTGTTCCCATGTTCCATACTTCATTTCTTCTTAGGGACCTCCAGGTCCTCAGGGACCCCCCGGGGATCCAGGGCCAACGGGACCCGACGGACCACCAGGAATGTCAGTAAGTTAGCCATTTCATTATCTTCCATAACTTGAACAATATTCTCAGCTCCGAATAACGAAATTACGCCTGTGTATTGATGAGTCTGTTAATTCTTTATGGTAATCGTCTTTATTAATTTGGAGGAAAAGACCACCGATCTCTGGGCGTATATAAATTTTGATCATGCAGCTACCAGTTTTCATCTCAGAAGTTCCAAGATTCACATCCGCTGTTAAAATAATAATTCGGCTGCAATACCGTGTCTGTACTTAGCTTCTATGCCACCCGCAGGAAACAAGAGGGAGGCTGTGATAGTGTAAGATCGTTCAAGCCTAGACAGGAGCTCTCAGAGGTTAGATTCTGACCACGATCAGGCTTGTTCGTTCGCACCTTAATCAACAAGCTATCTTGTCCGTCGTTATTCTGGTCCATAGGAATGCAAATGTCAGTGCACCTCTGTTCTTCCATCCTTTACAAGAAGCGACTTTTGGGAGTGTTGCCGACTGATCCTTCTGGTTACAGCACAGTGTTTAGCACTAAAAGTGTTTAGCAGCCAGCTTTTGAGACCTATAGGACCATAAAGCCCGACGCCAAGAAAAAATCTACCGAAATGAAGCCATCGACAGTAGGCGAAGAGGCATGTCACACTTTCTGAGAACCGGTTTTAGTGTTTGCAGAGAGATTTCGAGTACGTAAACTAGCTCCTAGTTTCGAATGGATTTCAGTGTGTCTAAATGTCTGAATGGATTAAAATAACTCGGCATTTGGACAGGCTGAGACAACGACATCACGTACAGTTCTTATTGGATAGTACTTAGTACGTACGAGCATGTGGCACAGTCAGACGGACTAATCTTGGACAGATATATTGTCAGATGTATCCAGCCTTCGTTTCAAGCAAGATATAGCTCTCTAGGAAAGAAGGGCTTTGTGCCATACTCTCAAGGTTTGAACAAGAATAACTGTCCGGTAGGTTACTAGCCGGTGTCATAACATCCTAGGGCCTATCGTCAGTGTTGGACGTGAAAACAGTGTGGTAACCTTGACATCTAAGTAGATAACAACTTTGTACGGTATCTCGCGTCGGAAAATTAAAGTTGGTGTGCACTGAGCATTGTCTGCAATTGGGAAGCTTTGTGCTCGTGTGGCAAACAATACATTTGCCAAAACCCCTTCTTCTAGGTCGTTTCAAACTGCGACACATGGTAGAGTAGACCACTAGCCTTCACAGGGTGTTGATATCGTTTTCAGAAGAGTTTTAAAACCTCAGGGACGCGTTGATACCCGACGGGGAGGCGGAGTGATGCTCGGCTGAAGAGAAGCTGTATAGTTCATTGAAGGGTATATTTTCATAAGGGAAACTACTCACAAGGTTGCTGGGAGCTCTTCGACAGCCTACAAATGGTTTCGCTCTTCTTGGGGCTCATCAAGTAGGCGCAGTTCCCAAGTTTCCGTCAAACTTATTGTTTTATGTGGGCCGTATGACGACTGGTCCCAATAATTCCTCAAACCAATTGTATCGCATACGTATCCGTGAATGTACTCCTTCGTACCTCATGTTAATTGATAAAAAAATCGTACCGGACACTGGCAGCTTACTCCGCATGCGGTTTTCCTGGTCATAAGTCCGGGATTTCTTCAATGCATTCAGCTGGAAAGTATTCTATTCCTTGATCAGGTCTAGTTCTGAATACCCAGCCCCGACTTTAGACAAAAAACTAACGAGTATACCTTCTTGATCGAAATGGTCTGGCAAGAAACGGCGCCTCACATTCTGAGGACTCATAAATTGGCGGAGTAAGAAGTCAACAATTCACGCCACCAGAAAGACCAGAATGACTAATAAACTGGATGCCTAATTAAACGGAAGACGAATTAACCGGAAACTCAAAGATCACTGTCCACTGGATGGGCGTAAAAATGTTTGCAGCGCCAAAGTGCCTGAGAAACATTGCACTGCAAGATAAAGAACCGCTTGTCAGTTTAGTGAACCTCCTAAACTATTGCACAACTGAATATACATAGCATCCACGATTGACTAGATGCCTCCATTATCTCCTGTGCTACGAACTAACTATGTAAATTTCCATTTGGCAATCAGGGGCTTCCCGGTGCTCCAGGAGAGTTCAAAACCGATTACACTCATTTATTCAGCCGACCGCGAGACAGCGAAACAGAGGTTATGGTAAGCATATTGTGTTTGTTTCTCTGGTTGACCTCCCACTTAATCTGAATCTGACTCAACATTTTTGGTTTCGTTGTTGTTGGGAAATGAAAAATCGGTTCCTTGAGGGCTATTGACAAAATGCAACGATCGCACTATTCTGTCGTCCTTCCTACCACACCAAACCCCCCAACTTTTAGCCCTCTGCGCCTTCTCAGGAGATAGCTGGCATGTATGTGCACAATGTAACAGTGACTCAGAATGCCCTGTTTACAAGAAGCCTTTATCTAGACAGCATTTCAGAGGAAGGGACAATGTCGGTGTTTTTCTGTCATATTACACTACAAATCCAACCTTTGCTGTACATAAGAAACCCACATCTGAGAACAAAAATGGGAAACGGATGCTTTCGCGATTCACGGTCAATCACCGTAGCCATTTTAATGGTTCGTGTAGCTTTCCAGGTGATTACTTGGCTTTGTATCGGATTTAGAGTAGTAGACAGACCAGCAGTTTGCCAGATTCCAGGAAGAATATTTGCGATCTTGCAAAACGCGGTTTTTCATCCTAGAACATCGGCAATGCTTTTATCTATTGACTCACACTGATTGTAAATTTAATGCACAGTCTTACACCGTCTAGCAAACGGAGTTCCCCGACTCGTTCCTGGTTTCATTTCGATAACTGCGTTGAAGTTAGGAGGAATTTTGTGTGAAGGGACTTCTGCAGGCTATATTCGTTTATTTTCCCACCCAACTTGTCCTCTCTGCCAGCGTCATTCTCAAGAGAGTCAAGACCCCAGGGAGTACCAATTTCGGAGTGTTTTTGGTACTTATTCCAGTGTGAAAATCCGTCACCAAGGGGAACACCTCGAAAGACAGTCTGCACTCGATCGTTTCAGCATAACACGAAGACTCAAGTAACGACGCGTCCCTACGACTTCGAAGCAAAAAATGTACCCATAAGGTCATAAAGGGCACGTTGACAAACGAACTCTTTGAAAGAACTGAAATTCCTCAGTGATTCCCCATCCGGTCAACTAAAGTACAAACACAACAAAAATTAGACGCATTGCGGTCCCCACTCTCATTGTTTTATTACGCAAAGAGCATGCTCGTCGGAACGTGAAAATGATCTGATCCGGTTGTATCGTCTGTCACCCCATTCCTCAGCTATTAATCAAACTTTCCAGCAGTTTATGCTTTTCTGACGTCTTTGTGTCTTGCGTTGCTCATAGCTCTCTCTTTCTAGGACCAGTGTGGTTTTGTTCGTGTTACTACCTGTCTTACGTTGCATTCTTATTCCGATGTGAAATTTTTCACCCGTTCCTATAGTCCGACCAACCATTTCGTCGAGGTCGACGCTGGTCCGACGATGAAATCGATCCAAGCCAGGAAACGGATCCAAATGATGAAGTGAGTTGTTCATGGTCTTCTTTATGATCCCTTGCTGAGTTCTCGGAAATGTGCTTGACCGTTACCTGCCATGCAGACTCCTACAGAATTTACCGAGAAGGTGTTCGGCGTTTCGAAGTGTTATTCTGTCTTTTTGCTGCTCCACAGCACCGCTAAAGGGATACCTCGTGACGTTAGGGCCTGGTTTTGTGAGCACAGACTCATGAAACAATGCTACATCAGAGGTCTGTCTGATTCGAATTCGAATGTGGGCAGATTTTGACCAGGGATTAATCTATCCTGGAATAACAGCATCTAAAAGAAAGGTTGGTATATCACTGTTCTTCTGAAGAACATGTATTCTGATGCATATTTGGAACAACTCGTTCGACTGCCATCACCGGCAAACAACTCAGCAACTGAGCATCTGGTACGAGAAGTATCAATCGATATCCTTGTCAGTCAAAATTAAGAGATAAAGTTTACTTCCCACATTCGCGGAGGCACACGACACAAGGCCTACCTTAAGCAAGTTCTACAAAGGAGGCATTCAGGTTTCGAGTTGCACATAAACTCAATTTTCTCACCTTCTACTCCATAAAAACGTTTGTCAATGTTGCGTATTCTCTCCAGTTCACACAAACACTCTATCCCATGGGAACCTTGATTACCGTGAATGTGAAGTCCTCTGCTCAGTAGGAACAAATTCGTCACAAGTTTGCCTTTCTATTGCAAAACCTTGAATGTATTATGAATTTCTATGAACTATCATCGCGCTCGAAGTGAACTGGCAATGAAACGGGGGCAGTTCAGTTCATGCTTCTGTATTGGTTACGTCCGCATTCAAGCTTCACCAAAGTGACATCATCAATCACAATAAAGCTTGGTCTGTGCCCTGGGTTTCTTTCGAGTGTGACTTGTGTTCATGCCTATCAGAAGGGAACCAGCTAGACGAACGAGAACAAGAGCTCTCCATCACGGTACGTTCAAGAAAAGCCTCAAATACGGTGAGAGGTTAAGTTCCTTTCAAATTTTATAAACATGGTCTTTGGGATGTGGGGATACACTGCTTATGAAGTTGCGTTAAAACCGGTGTGGATGGTTGTGGAACCTGTAAAAGTAATCATTCTCTTTTGAGTAGTCCATTGCCTTACTGGTGCGGTTATTCTGGTAGGTACACACCGAAGTGAGGAAGCACGGGGCTCGAGTTTTACTGTACTTAAACAGGGGCATCTCTAGTGTTATGTTGGAATTCGAGCACGCAACGTGTTACCACTACTCCGCCAGGGCTGAACTTATCTGAATTGTCCTACCCAACGAACCTTTTCAAGCTTGAGTGGTTCGTACAACGCCTCAAAGACCTCTCAGTGACTGTTCTGGTTGTGCCGGTCGACTGACCCGGCTCTCAGAAAGGCAGCTTGAAATCTGCCGGGCAATTCGGATTAGTTGTACGTAGTCTCGGGATTTGCATCCATGTAAAGACCGTTTCGAATTCTTGAGCAACGAGCACCAAGGTTAGCAACCAAACCGGCAAAACTCCGAACGAATGGCTACGCAAATGTGCTTTACTATAAAAATGGAAGTAGTTACACGGAATACAAAATTACAAACCCCAACGGTTTTCGACAAACGGTGAGGTACTCCAAAATGCAAGCAAAGCCGATATGGATTAACAGTCAACGCGTGATCGAAAGCGAGCCGCAGACTCATGCATTAAAACAAATTTGCAGTTAACCAAGGTTTTGGTACCAAAATAGTATAACCGAAGCGGTATAAACGATTTGCGCGGTAAGGAAAACGAAAAATATACATGTCCTTTCAAAATGAAAATAGGATTCAACTACACCAGTCCAAGAAGGGGCGGTCCATTTGAATTGTTGACCTGGAAGGCAGTCATTCAAGATGGGAAGCAATTTCAAATATATACGAAGTTGCAACATCCATGTCACTCCCTCTTGGACAGTTTGTAGAGGACAGAACTGGAACTTTGAAGGGGGGTGGCAAGGTAGAAATGGATTGTTGTTTTGTAGAACTTTATAATTTTTGGAGTTCTTTGCTGTTGTTTTGTTCACGAGCCACGGATAAAAGGAAGCGACCACAAGTGAGCAAACGGCCGACAGATCGAATCCATGCGTACACTTCGGAATTTCATTCCTATTCTAAAGGAATGCGGGAAACGTCGCTGGGGTTTCTCTGCTGAGGATAGAATAATACAAGTGATGGTGTGAAACCTCAAAGTGGAATCTTTACCTGGTTATCAAGACTACGGTGCACCGTGAGAGAGGGAAAAGGAATGGAGAAGAAAATGCGCACTTTCGGTGCTAACCTTATGCAGCACAAATTTTGAAGTTTGACATCTCATTGCTTAATATGACTGAGCGATTCGATTGAAGTTGAGAGCACTTTTCTGATGCAAGACGAAGTGAGGAAACCGCGGTGAGGTAAATTGCACATGATGTAGTCCTGATAACAAGCTAGCGCTGGTCGTAAAATAACTCCACGCCATAGGATTTGACCTTTGATTTAGTACACAAATTATCACAGCTGTCACTTCATCTTACACTTGTGAAATGGTATCATGTCATTTTAGAAAACTGGTCTAAAATGAAAAAAACTTCTCGTTCCAGAACGAAGATGTCTTTGAGGCGCTTCGGAGAGTTGGCAGCTTGGTTGTTGGTTTGCACAGCGGTAGCGGAACTCAGTTTGATCCAGCTCGAACATGTGCGGATTTGAAACGAGATTATCCGTCAAAGAAGGATGGTGCGTTTTCCTTTGACTTGTACTTTTGCTGGAAATTTCGTTGCAACTAAGACAGATGTTTTCTCCGGTCGTTATCTATATGGAAAAGCTACTTGCTTACCTTAAAAGTAGGATGATTTGGGGCTTTTGTAGAATGTATTACCTTGGGTTGGAAATTAGTTTTCAACTTTTTGGGTTCTCTTCCCGTCTCCCTTAACTGATAACCATGAAAGTCCATGGCGTCTTTCGCTATGCAACCGAACACAACCGAACTAAGTTGCGTTATATGAATGGCGGTGCGTGGGTCTTTCCCTATAATTTGTACTGTAAGTTTGGGATTAGCAGGTCTCATGGTATAATTCTTAGTTGTTTTGTAAGGATGACTATTTTTTCATGAGAGGTGATCGGCCATCTAGGGTTCAAACCTACATTGTACTCCTTTGAGAGTCTACTCCGGGGAATTGGGAATATGATTTGTCCACCAAACTGTCTCACTTAGCCGCATAAGCTATACGACTCTGCGGGTCTTGGTAGTTTACTCTTCAGTCTATGCAAATACAAAGCTTAATACGTAAGAATGTGCGGCCAAAATAGCTAAAGCCCGTTGATTGATAAATCCAAGTGGGTCACTGTCCGAAACTGTGAATGAGAGACTGTGATCGATGCAAGTGGATGTGGAGTCATCTAGTCCGCATCTGCCCTAGTCGTTTAACCTTTCCAGTCAGAACAATGAAACAATGAGGGAAAGGTTGGAAATTCAATCTTTAACTTCTCCTCACCACTTACACAAGAAAAGAATCTGACTACTTGGCTGTACCGACGACCAGTCAAGGACACGAAAGCTTTTCTGTCAGCTCTCATGTAATCCTGCTATGTATAAGGGGCTTCTAAAGCTGGATCAACCCATACAATATGTGCATACGCACGTTGACAGGATCTCACAATCATCCTGGAAAGGAACATAACCTGACCACAGAACTTTGTCGGGGACGCAAACCAATTTCAAACAACACCAACTTAACCCTGACTGACTGGCCTCTGTCCCTCTTTTTCAGGTATTTACTATGTTGATCCAAACGGAGGTCATTGGCGCGATGGTCTGGCAGTCTACTGTCGATTCAGCGGACTGGAGACTTGTGTGGCACCTACCATGGAGCAAATGCCATTTGCCGTGATAACCGCTCGCAACGGACTCTCAGTTTGGTACACAGAATTGACACTAGATTCCGAACTAACTGTAAGTAATAATGTCTGAAGTGGTTACAGGTGAAGTTTTGTCAACATTGAAAAACCTCAAGCTTAGAGGAAAGCTTCAGAACTTTGAAAACACAACACAGTATGAAAACAATAAAGGCCGTTTTTCCTGTGTTTTGAATTTTAAAAGTGTAAATTTTCGAACTTCAGTGCCAGTCTTTCTAAACCCACTGACTTATTGGGAAACCTAAGCATCTATGTCAGTCTACAGCCCGCAGTTCAAGGCTAGGTACGTTTTCTCCGAAATCTCCCTGTCTGTCAAGTGACAAAGGAATATATGAAGCATTTTCTATCCAATAAAGACAAAACGTTCTCCGGTCTATGACAGGGACACTACTTAGCGAAGAACCGCGACCAAATGTTTCCGTTTGTTTGAATAGAAACGTATTCGTTCAGCTTCTACAAAGTTTGGTTAGGAAATTTTCAGTTTTTCAGATTTTCGGGTAGTTGAAAAGATGCCGGATTTGGGTCCACGTTGTCGACTGAAAGGCACGTCTAGGAGTGGCTAACGTTTTGGATCTTCTGAAAGCAGGAAATTCCACCGTCCTAGGTTGGTCAGAATCAGGCAACTTTCGGTCGTTTTTGGGGCGGTATAAGATTGCCGCATGTGATTGGCATTGACACGCCAACCGATCACGTACTACTCAACGAACCGACCGGATATTAAGTCACCGAATTCAGCAGAAGCCACTTTGGACGGACTACAGCTGATTGAATGAACTCCTGTCTGACATGAGTTTTTGCATTCCTTGGGATAGTTTTTCCGTCACTTTGCATCTATGACCTGGTCCCAATTGTAGAGTTAAGCGTATAATCCCCCACCCCTACAACTCGGATTCGCACTCAAGCTCGGAACATCCAGACTGTTAATGGTTACCATCCTGTTCACTACCATGACAAGAACTCCCTCTCACAGTTGGGATAAAGCGTGTTTCTGTTGAACAGCAGAAGAAAAGTACAGGATGGCAAACACTAATGAAGAGTAGGCCTAAAATGTCCATCAGATATGCGTTTATCAGTTTCGTACAGCTACATTTGCCTTCAACAATAAGGCAAATTCGCTCCAAGAGTAGCGCGAATAACACACTCTTCTGTAGACCACATTTTGGATACGAGGTCACTTGAGTTTAAGGTCAAGCGAACATTGAAAGCGCAGACCAGAGCTTATATGAACTTCCAGGTTGTTTGGGTTAACTCACTGAACAACTGACCAGACTACAAAACCAATCACCCCAGAGCCACCCGAGTGATCACAAAAGGTACACTCCAGTTATCGAGTTGACCAAAAGACAACGTTCAGAGCCTCGCTCCACAACCATTCCCCGCAACTCTCTACGCCTAGCGAGCACACAAAAGGCTTTGACGTACGCGATTGGTTTGGCCCACTGATAGTAAAACCGACCGGTTTACTGAAATGGAACTACTCAGATGCACGATACTCAAATCACAGCGCAACCTGAATTCCGAAAAGTACGAGCAAACTGAGTGCCAGACAATCCCAAGACAGCCATCCACTTAGCGTATATTAGCAATTCTTTTAGAAACCAAATAAACGCAAGCAGAATTGGTGGAGTCACTCACCCAACCGCGCACTGATGATGTCTCCTCGCATGATGACGAAACTGTTACAAGCCCATCACCAAGCTCAACTGTCAGTTGATCAACAGCCACCTGTCTGGTTTACATATCAATCGTTTGATTATGCAATTGACTTGGTTGGTTTTAGTACGAGACTGAATGGTAAGGTTCCACAGATTTTTTGGCGCGTTACGCAAACAAGCTGATGAGTTTCATGATGGTAAGTATGAATTCACCGGGCCTGCCTTAGCTCACTGAGGATATAGGATGGTAGCGGTGGTAGAAGTGACTTTCCGTATGCACCGTCGCTGGCAATGCGGAAACGGATGCCAGCCCTCAATGAAATTGCACATGACTTTTCAGTCCTGCAGCCCGGTCATCAGAAAAAATTGCTGAATTATCCAGCATTGGTTTGACGCGCGTTGAGAAGTAATACCATCACCTGTATCATGGTCATTTATGGAAGACAATCAAACACTGAAAGAATATGTCTCTCTGATCGCCTCAAAAGGACTGACGGACTTGGGCCGCTTGACAGGCACGCAACAGCGTCAACATTATCGCATTTCTTACTACTTCCACTCGATCAGTAATAAGAATGTGCTGTCACGCGAGCCTTGATAATTACCTATATATAGTTTACGGAGGCAAGTTTATCTGGTTTCCTTCCCCAAACTACAGCAAATCGAATACCAAATGCCAAAAGATCAGTTGGTCTTCTTGCAACTGTCAAGTGAAGTGGGGATCCAGCGTCTGAAAATCAATTGCAAGAAGATGCGGGGGGGACGGGAACCTGTGTTGCTTAGTGACGATGGGCGATTGGTCCAGCTTAATGCCAGCGGTGCGTCAATATCTATTCAAATCGAGGAAGATACGTGCAGCGTAAGTGCGGAGTAGATTTTCGTGGTCCCGTCTTGTTACCCCAGGTTGGTCGGCTTGTGTTTTGGTGATTCATTCTATCGAAGGCATTGAAAAATATAACTTGTCGGTAGCAATATTTGGACTAGAATAATTTTCAGTATACTCATGTACAAACTAAATTGTTTTTTCGAGGGACTCACCTGAAACCTAGCAAATGAGTGTATTTCGCTAATTTCGTGCAATTTTGTTTTCATGTTTCGAGGACCACGCCTACATGATGGCTCCCAAAAAGGGTGAAACCCGTCGTGAGCTGTCGACGAATTTTCATCAACGTTATGAGTAGTGCATTACAAACTTCCGGTATACTTTGACTTTGAATAATCCGAGTAAACCACCTCTTTGATAAAACACTCTCAGTAACTAGCTCCTCGTTTGCCAATTGTACGACCCAATATAATGCGAACGAATGTGCTACCATTTTAGCCGATAAATATAGACACGTTTGTAGTTGTGCAATCTACAGGTAGAAGTACGTGTAATACTCTGCTACACGTTAGACTAATATTGCGGCAACGGCGAGCGTTACATAGTGTAAGAATCATCTCTGTTTAAATTCAGATGGATGCAGTGACACTTATTGTGAAGCCTGTTTTTACATTCACCATCTTTTTGTAAGGATTGTCTGAATACCTGCATTCGGAAAAAAAAATTCGAAAACATCTCATTGAACTTCAAAATAAGAGCTAGGTTATTTTCCACACATTTTAATGGTCCACTGGCGACCGACGTTCTTATTCGTCAAAATTATCTACAGATTCTGTAAAATGTGGTCCTAATGACTCCAAACGTAGCCGGAAGGTGCTAGAAAATGAATCCCTGATGACCCTTTGACTTTCACGTTCTTTCACGTTCTGAAGCTATCCACGCAAGCTGATTGGTTGAGCATATGCCTACCACTTTTGTCTCATTTCTGCATTTCAGACCAAAGACTATGGCAGCCTCTTAATTACTATCCGCACAAAACAACCCACCTTACTGCCCATACGTGATGCTCGGTTTTTCCATGGCAAAGATTCTTCTGCCAGCGTATCCCTGGAAGTTGGCACCGTTTGTTACGGGGGTATTGACCCGGAAGAACCTGCGTTCATAGAAAAGCTTCAAGAAGAGCAAGATGACTTCACAGAGTTTCCCTTAAACGATGGGACCAGTGCTTCTGCTACTCTCGTGAACCGCCAGCCGAGGTGGGACACGCTTTCAAAACTTTTCACTTCGTGAGATACGGATGTATTCCTGAAATTGTACCTAACACCATGTGTTTTTATGATGACCTATCGTTTACCGAAGCAGAAGGAAAATAGTTTGTCCTGTCTTGAGTGCTCACTACGGATTTTTAAGACAAACAAACAACTTGGTCGATGTAGTATACATGGGATATGAGTGGGCTATGCTAGAAAATTCTAACTAGCTAGGGCTTCCAGATCCAGTGTGCACATCAGAAAGGCTGAGGGACTGGGTTCGCTACCATCGGTATTTTCGATGGATTGAAAAATAACTAGAGATCCGCACTCTTACCGAGTTGGCCTCCAAGTTGGCTTTCAGCGATCTTTTATCTGGTTAGGCTTTCCAGATACTTAGTGGCTCTGTCTTCTCCACAGAATACCCTATTACCTAATAGTACTGAAAGGGTTGTTAGCTGCTGAGTGACGAACATCACTAGGTATAATAATTCAAAGTCACAAAGAGCTATCCGGATATACTCAAGAACGATTTTATTACGCTGGAATGGTTTGGTATTGGTGCCAGGTGCTTTTTTTCATCCAAATTCAGCTCGAGATCACTGCAACTAGAAACATTTTTTAAGCCACGAATTGCTATGGTCCGGTTTATGTGGGGAGATATTTACAACCAAATGTGTGAAACCAGTTTACCTGTTTGCGAGTTCAAAGTGAAATATGAAGAGGGTTCATTGTACTCTGTAAGGATCTATCCATCAGCAAAGAATGTGTTAAAGCCATTGATAGAGCATACGAGAGAGTAAACGACAAGAATGACCGATGAGCACCAGCGCATCTGCCTATTTGGTTCAACTTGTGGGCGAAGGTTTAGTTGATCACCTCTTGAGAGATCTACCGTACATTGTGTTAACATGGACATGAAGGGGCTGGTGATTCATAACACTTATAAATTACAGTCCGCGTAAAATTTTATGGGACCTTTTGACCAGCTAGCCATTAGTTCAGTGTAAGTTGTAACCATAAAAATATCCAAATAATTCGTAAGGCCCGTTAGCTATTGCTACTTACAAGTAAGTGGCAGCTGAATCTCGCATGTATGTTTTTCTTTTCAAGATTTATTGATGAATGTGTTAGATGTAGTAACCGATGATCTGAGACAAAGCACCGAGTAGGAGAGACCAAAACTATCCCTCTAGGTGCCTGATAATTGTGCCATGTACCCTCTGAACGGATGTTCATATGGTCCAGAGGGGTCGGAGGTTTGAAAATTCGGTTACATCATATTTGATTGTGTACATGGGAGGCCTGGTTGAGTAGTTTTATATAGGTCGGTTGACAATGCACTCAGAGTTGGACGTTGTAGACGTCACCGTGCAAAAAATCATCAACATTACTCTTAGATTGAAATAAACTCCGTCCTCGGACCTCATGAACCTATTCCATACACGAGTTCTATGGCTCAGTTATAGCTAATCCCATGTCTGCGTCCGACAGATGAGTGTTAACTTCAGAAAGAAAAAAGCAGTGCAATTATGAAACCAACATTCGAGGTGAGAAACAAGTGGTTGCCAAGAAAACGCTCCCACGTAGTTGGAAAAGTGGCGAGCAACACCCCAAAGCCCTAGAGAGTATACCACGTATGAAGCTTCAGAACAATACATCGTTGGCTTCGCTACTATTTGTTCACAGTACGATGGTGTAACCAGCTAAGGCGAGTGAAAGCAATGACTGTAGTTACAAGACGTGGAAATTCTTCGATATAGATTTAATTTTACCCCAAAAAGTTTCAAAATGGAACTGTTCGATTCACATAACTCACATCTAAGTAGAAATTTACACTGGCCACTCAAGGACGTTGGCGATAGCAGTTAACGTTAGCTCTAAATACATTCCAAAAATTTACAGAGGCACCTATCGCGCCCTGACATTCACAAAAACATCACCTCTATCTTAGCCTCTATTTCTTTTGTGCTTTTCCTCCTCAATTAAATTTTCCTCCATTATGAACACCCTCGTCGTTATGCGTTGGCGTGTCAGTAAAGTTCATTTGAAATATCGGGCCATTCGGCCCGCGGGTGAATCACCTTACCAGAATACAGGCCTATATGTTATTTCCACATCAAAAGCACGCCAGTGCGGATTTGAGCGATCGCAACCAGTTCGTATGGTGGATTATTTGTTTTACTGTATCTTATATATAGTTACAAGATAGAGGATTCCGTAAGAATGTGCCAAATCCTGTGTGACGCTACACGTAACCTTGTGCCTTGCAGCGTAACGTCCGTGTGTCGGCTTGTTTGGTGTCACCGAAATCCAGAGTTGTGTTTCCCAACTTGTATAGGACATGACAATGGAGACATGATTGAGTTTTCACAACCTGAACGTGGCGGGAAACAACACACCGGGGAGGAAAGTACAACAGACGCGACACGCTTGTTACGTGAAAGTCACCGTAGTTGCGGAAAGCAAAAAAAACCAGAATAATTGAGCATGAGGTGCGACTAGTTAAGTGATAAAGCCGGTTCACTTTAACTAAAACCGAAAATTCATTGCTGGCCATAAGTGACCTTCGGCGGTTGAGTAAATGGCCAGGGTCCCAGAAAGCAAATTGAAGATGGGGATGTGAGAATTTGAGGTAAAGATATTTGACAAGTTTCGTCCGAAAAAGTGGTTTAAATCGAAACCCACCTGACTCATCGGTGTCGCTGTTTTAGGAAAGTTAGATCTGAAGCACACTTTCGATTGTGTAAATGCACACGGCCGAACGAAAGCCGTGAATGAAATCGTAGAAGGGGCAAAGTGAAATTGCAGCGGCAAACCAAGTCGGTATGCAACACAGAACCCCATTTTCGGGGTTGCGTGCTAAACATATTGCACGTAACCATTTCACCATGAAAGTCCGGGCCGCGTTGAACTCTCATCATAAAGTGGAGACTACCTGGAATGCTTCGAGGTGTGGTGTGTTGCTTGCAATTCAGTGGATAAGAGCAGTATTGTTACGCCCCAGAGCCGGCCACTGGAGGCAAACCCGAGTTAATTTTGCAGAAACTATAGGGAGTTCAAAACTGAGACTTTTACAGGTAGTGAGTCTATTCCGACTGCACGCTTCAGTGATTGTTGCTAAGGTCTTTTTCTCTGAGTGAATAAAATTTCAAGGTCAGCGACCACCACCAATTTGCATGTGTTCGCCAGTTTACTCACAGTGGAAACCGAAGTTATTTTGGCTGAAGCTATGTGGTGTTTAAATTTGAGGTTTTTATGGAGAGCCAGCTCACTCTGGTTGCACATCCCAGTGAAATAATGCTGGTGCCACTTTGTTTGAGTGACGGAACCTTGAAGGTCACTGGCCACCGATCAGTTTGTGAATACCAGTTTATGATATAAGGCACGAAATCAAACCTGAGCATATTTTACGTTCCGCGGTGTAACATAAATGAGTGGAACATATACAGAATATCTGATGTAAGGTCCATCAGGTAGATAACTGAATAACTTTTGCGTGCGTCAGACTCGCTGAATGTAACAAAGCAGACATTTTTAAGCGATCTTCGACCCAAATTCATTTTCGAGAGAAGGTTGCCTTGCGTTCAGTATAATGTTAGAATACAACTTGATACATTGTGCAGCTGTTCACGAGTATACACCTCTGTGGATGCTTCATATTTTCATATATGCACATCTACTCAGTAGATAATGCAGCGCTTTCGAATATATGCTTTTCAACTGCTCGCAGGAAATACTTATTCTCCTTCGATGGAATACGTCACAAGGCGCCACGGAATGATCGGAAAACGAGGCTTTTACTCGTGCTAAACATATGTGTCATTCTCTACCTATGGCCACTTATCGTACCTGCCGGGCCTAAACCTACAATCGCCGCCTATGCCAATGACTCAATGCCATGGCCAACCATGGCCCTTAGTCACCACAAACTTGTGCGCTGTCTATCCTCCATGCCCGCACTTACAAATTACAAAGCCAACATTAGCATAATGTTTTTATATGTAAGATTGACCGGTGAAACCGCCAAAAACAAGTGTTCAGCCATAGCATCTTTGCGGTGCTTGCCTGCCACGTGACAATGGCCGAGATACTGTCAGATTGTCCAGTAAGTGTGGTCAGCGCATCTGTGCCTTATCGAACGAGCCCTCTCAGATCCATTTAATTATAATGGATAGTCACTCCTTTTCTATTTGCCGTGGAACAACTAACTCGACCATGAACCCAAAATGAATAATTTATACTCGATTTAGTCTCGTTTAAAACCTAGGTGATATCATTCAGATATCTTACTGTCATAAAGGCACATTTCACATTTAGTCCCAACGTTGCTAATGGAGGATCCTTGTGTACACCGGTGTTGTGATATCAAGATTCAGTGACCATAAGCATTTCTAGGCGCAGCAACTTCAAAAGTTAAATAGGAGTGCATGAGAGGCAAATGCGAGATATACCTGTGTAACGGTAACCCCTAGAATCCAAGAACCTCATGCGTATTCAAACATGTGCTAACCACTGTATCCGTAGCAACGACCTAGTAAGTATGCGGATACTCGGCGTAAAATATGCTTTTTTAAAGCGCTAAATTCAGTCCAAACCGCATTCCGTCATACCCTGTAGTTTATCGAAACCAACAGCCCTATCATTCCCACCACCACTTGCAAGCCTCTACTACTTAATCACAGTAACATTATCCCTAGCTAGGGGCTCAGCCCCTAGACAATTATCAGCTGCCGTTTTTGAGTTTGTGAACCAACTTTTCTGTGATCTTCAGCATGGGGTGAGAGCTGAAAGAACCTCAACATCTCCGACACCGAGCACAGTGAAAGCCACTGGCTACTTCAGTCTCCCCTGAGGCTGTTTTCCATATCATAAGAAATCCGGAACACTCCAACTCACTGTTGATGCTGACGTATTGCGACCTATCAACACTTCGAGAATCATGTCTTAGCCATCTTATTATACGAGCAACTGAACCGGCCATACCCAACGCGATAAAACCGCCTGTCGTGATCATTATCTGACTCGGGACATTAAGGTTTACTTTATCTCACCATCCCAGGGACAAATATACTCCAACCCACATACAAGTATCATACACCTCCGCAACACCCTTACTCCCTTCTTTGTCCTCTAAACTGTCGGTGGACCATTACTTCCAATCAACCATCCGTTCAGTGCGCCTTGCGTGCCCATCCACATTTGTTCTACATGATAGGTATTTTCCGCGGCCACCAAGCCACGTCTTCAAAAGTTATCCTTTAAACCGCGTGTCTTACCCTTGAAGTCTTCCCATCCAATACTGAGCCTCACACCCCATCTTCTGAAGCGGAGAAAACAGGCAGGAACTTCCGTCGAAAGTCTGCTTGCTGCCTTTGGCTGTCCCCGGTTGTATCGTATATTCCATGATATCCTCCCTTGTATCTAAAGTACTGGGTAGAGTGAAGAAAAAACAATGTCTCATGTGTAAAATATCAGAGACGCAAAATTTACGCTGGGAAACGCCTCTTGTGTAATGTCCTAGGCTTTGACTACCCCATGCTTAAGTTAACTCATCGCCCAAACATGCAAAACAATCCCTCATTACACGTTCCTCTCCGATCACTTGCCCCTACATGCACACAACTAATAATTCATGTGACTCACCCATTTTCCAAGACTAGTTAGCACTTCTTTTCACGCGGCGCGTAATATCAGCAAGCCATCCGCATCCCTAGTCGGTGCACCACTGTTCAGCCTAGCTCCTAACTGATAACCTCTCTTTCTCTGCGGCTCCTCCGCCCATTTCCTGAATAAGCGTTACTGGACCCTTCCAGAAACTTCTTTTGAACCACCCATTTCTCGTAGCATTCTCCAATACTTGATAGTTCTGCCTCCAAATATGAGCTGAATAGTATGTCGAGTTCTCTCCGAACGCGGTTTTTAAAACTGCCTGCTGGCACATCTCTTCTCCCCACCCAGCCTTATGGGTGACTGCATAACTAGCTACGACATTAGTTGTGTAAGCTGAGGCACACTCCCCACATTCCCATATGGCCACAACTGTTCAAGTCGAACGCACACCATACTAGCCTAATGGCTCCACCTGAACGTCGACTCATCAGGCTTTTCCGCCTCACCAAATTGATTGGAAATTGTGACCACATTTAGCTGTCTGCTATGAAGAGACGCAGTCCAACCTGCACCATAGGGAATTCTAGCCGAACTTTTGACACAGCCCTGCTTTGAGTACCCAGTATAAATATGGCTGTCTTGTTGCCTCGTTTGATTAGCAGCAATGATCCAAACGGTGTCGTCGATGGATCCAGGAGAATCACTGATCCATGCCGGCATCAATTTGTTAGGATTTTTTATTTAATCTCAGCTACTCTGACTACCACAAAAAGCTCAACCGAAGTGTTTGTTTACGGGGTTGTCTGGAAAAAATATGACGTCGTAATGATAGATCCGTGTCTGCAATACTCGGTCTGGTGGCTTCATTGCAGTTTAACACGGCTCTATTATTTTCCGACCAAGTGTATTAGACGCGCCCAAAAGGCGGTCTCAGTCCACTAAATATGTGGAAAATTATGTAGTACAGGCCTCCCTATTGTTCTGTCTGCTACTACTGTCCTTTGACTTACTACTTCCTCCCGTGGCACTATCCAGGAGTCAGTAAACCAGTGAAGATAAAACCTTGCATTGCACTCAATGCAGCAAGTACCGACCATCACCAAGCCTACTGGGTGCAAAGAACTCCTAGGTTTTTTCTGAGGGATGCCTGCTGCGCTAATGGGAAAATTTTAAAGAAGAAGGTCGCAAACGCCAACCTCATTTGGAGTCCGCGCAGCCAAAGATGACGTAGCTTTTGCTAGCGCACCCATTCAAATATTCCCGAGCTCAGTAAAGAAGGATTGCCGGAAAGAACCAATTTTTCCACAATGTTCCGCCACTTTTACAGAGCCATCATTCTTAGCTGAGAGTAAAAAAATTATGAACTGCGTGACAAAAATGGACCCTGTTCACGCTTAAGCTAATTTCAGAAAAAATGCGAGTGCTCGGGGAGATTTTATGGTCTTGAATAAGCATTGTCGGATGCTAAAACCGTATGAAAAATTTTCATGAGTTCAAAACTTCGAAAGGAATTTTGGGGCTAAGGTAAAGGATGGGCGGTTTATCAACTCCAACGGCGAAAAAAGTACAGCTGTCAAAACTTTGGTCTGTAACTCCAAAGTGAGACTGCTTGCCTCCATTTCTGTTGTTAACCTACGAATCAAATCCGGGAACAATTGACTACAGACACAAATAGGTTGAACGTTTGGCGGAACTCACTTTGTTTGCTGGCTCATTACCAAATTCATGTTTGTGAATTTTGCGAGTAACATCAAGATGTTCAAAATATTTTTACCAACAAGGCGGTTAGATCTAGTGTTGTGGGTGATAAACCTGTCTCGATGACTGGATAAGGTCAGTCAGTATAACCTCACCAATTCCAAGGACAATAGCATTTTCGAATGAGTTAGGCGCATAATCGCACGTGCGCGTCGTCAACTGAAAAAAGTTTCTGGACTTTTATTTCCCACGGCAAAACAAGCTCTCATCATATCTGTGGGTTCAGATAGTTTATGGGCCGTGTTCAATCGAAATGTGTTGCTTCATAACCACTGCCGAGCAAATTTGAGAACACCGCCTCGGAAAGTAAATGATCTGGTGGGAAGTATGATTTCCGTTTTCAGGTGGCTGTAAGCAAGATCTGTCAAAAGTTGGCTTTGGGTGCCGAGTTCGCTTGGTGCTTTTACTTCTGTCAGTTCGCTGTCATGGATGCATATTTCAATCCAACTGACACCGTTATAAAGGCTATTATGGGTGACGCTTTAGTAACCGTCGGTTACCTCATAGTTCTTCTTAAATAGTTAGAAAAACCTTTTTACTCCGGTCCTCTCATTGCAGACGTTGCTTTATTTTTCGTTAACTATCAGGCTACAGAAAACGCTAACGTACCATTCTGTTACTTACCCTGGTAAATAACACATTAGCAGGCCTGATTTTGAGGTATCACGGACCCACTAAAAACAGGTTTTTATCTCACAGACCGCGTAAGCCAGTAAAACAGCCTGGGACGCTCTTGTGTTGCGTGGCATAATTAAGTCCGACAGTGCATTAAGAAAGGTTGGCCACGTTTTAATCACTCTGAATCTCAACGATAGAGATTTCGGAATTAGCGAAGGCTACCATTATGAATGGTGAATGACAAGTCAAAACCTGTTCAAGTTTAATTATCGATTCAGTGATTTTAACAACTGTGCTTGGAATGTACCAATGCCTGGAGGATTTCTTTACGCATTTTTCCATCCCTTAATCAAATGGATGGGGTTGGTGTTCCTTTTGTGTAGCGCACACAAAATGTATCTAATTTTGTCATTACTCCAAGCATATCTTGCTCTATGAGACAGCTCTAGGCACGAATCAATTTTCCTCCCGCTTCATGCAGTTAAATGAATGAAGTTACCTCATACATTTAAGTATCTGTGGGCGTAACACACCACCCGCCTGTGAGCTGGGTGTGAGCTCAATCTAATCTACTGGGGACATGAATATGTTACTATAAATATTTGCCCCAGTCACATTCCCACACCTACGCGCAGGAAAAAACGTGGTCCACCAGTGCGACTGTTAATTTTGAGCCCATTAGTTTCCCACATCAGCCACAAGAAACAGCCGACTTAACATAGGCACACTGAACAATTTTTAAAAATAAGCCACCTTAACGTTGGTTGCGGATACTCTATAATGGTAACATACTAGTGAAATGTTTATAATAAAGGTTATAATTTTTTAGGATGTTCTTCTTTATTGGCAACGCTGGTCATTTCGTCTGTTTTGTTGACAGTTGGAGAAAAGCGTTAGCATTCTGAAAAAATAAGTCACTCGACCAGCCCGCTGCCTCGGTGTTTGACTCCAGCCAAATTCTTTATAGTGGCACTGGAGAAAAACATCCAAAAACCTTGTTCTTTGCAAGCATTCAGAGCCCTCTGTCACTATCTGAACGAGCTATGATCTCTTGTCCACAGATCATACGACATATTATTTCCTTCTTAATTATTAGCTTACTGTGGGAAAAATTTTGGTGTATTTCTGATGGGAATTAGTTCTACTTTTGCGCCTAAAACCTGTCCTACCACCTTGAAAAGTGTTCGGTCCGCTTCGTCGGGTTGCCTTCAGTCCCAGTGTCTGCTCGCACGACGCATGATCGACACGGAATTCCAATTTTGGGTTATCCGACTCTCTACTTACAATTGTGCACAGGTGGGCCGTATGGGGTCAATGCTCAGACCCGTAGGCTGCCTTTCCAGTTCCACACAGCCTCGGAATATGCTTGGGAAATTGGTTGCTTAGCTCACTCTCTCAGTTAACGGAGTCGCATACTACGCCAACTAGACTGCAATCTTCCTGGGGGTAAAGAGGCCCTGGATTGGTGGCTCGTTCCCCTGGCAGCCTGTTTTGCGAATCGCTTGAATAGTTGTTTGACAGGATGAATTGGCCTGAAGCAAATTCCTAAGTTGCATGTTTCTTCTCCACGTCTCTCGATGTTGCTAAATTCAGGGACCACATATAGACAATAAGAGTAAGAAAAGTTTAGTCAAGAATAACTCACATCTTTACAATGTCCAGTGGCGTAGTGGATAATCTCATGGCCCTCCAAACTCATGAAGGAGGACATAATTTTAAAGGTCCAGGTCAGTATAAGTAAACCTTGACATGTAACAAAGTGGCGCTAAGGGCGATAAACAAGTGATATGAATACAATAAAGTAAGAGTTTGCTGATAAGAAGGAACAGGATCTTAAGAACAGGCTGAAAGTGGGAATATTAGAAACTGGCTTCGGCAGCCCACACTTTCCATGACAACCACAGCAAGAATCGGCTGAACTTGGACATTTTAGATGACAGCGTAGCGCATAATTTGTCCCTGTTGGCAAGAAAAACCTCAGGGCCGTTGGTGACGCAGTTTCAGTGGACGTATTATCTAAGGTATATGTCCGCTGCTGTGGCTCTCCTCATGTGCCTTCATGATACCTTTCCAATAGTTGCTTCTACAAAGCCTACCTTCCAGTTATTCGCAACATTGAATACCGTACAAGGATGAGCACTCCAAATTTCAGCAGCCGCCTGAAGGAGCTACCTTTTATCGGTCAAACGCTGCAGAAACACAAGTCGCTCCGATGCTTCACCCAACCGGCTGGATGCGGTATCATGCCCGAGCTTACCGCTCTATTTCTCCCAAATTCGGTCCTCCGGGTGAGCTTCGTTAGAGAAGTGCCCAGCTCCTCTCCGTCTTAAAAAATTTGCCAATTTCAAATACTAGTACAGCGTCAAAATCACCGCCCGTTGAAGCTTACGATCCAGATATGGATACCCATGAGACGGGCTTGGATGTGTCTAAGAAAAAGACAAGAGTCAAAAAGCAATCCTCTGAACTTTCCAGAAACATAAGCCATAAAACAGACTCAATTAGCTTACGATCCAGATATGGATACCCATGAGACGGGCTTGGATGTGTCTAAGAAAAAGACAAGAGTCAAAAAGCAATCCTCTGAACTTTCCAGAAACATAAGCCATAGAACTAGACTCAATTTTAATTACATGTTTTGTATTGGAGAAGTCAATGGTTAAACAGAAACCACGATACCCAATGAACGAACGCCTAAAAATTCCGAGAGAGCCGGGTAAACGATACGAGCGTTAGATTCTGCGGGCGTTGCCACTATATGCCTAAATAATGGACCTTGAGTAAGATCATATGGCAATTCCCGGTGATAACCCAGTGGCCTGCGTTTGGCAGGGGCAGAAGTAATATAGGTAGACGCTGGTCGGCCAGGCGAGCAACTGTTCAAGATTAGCCATGCAGCAGATGTAAATCCCTCTTTGCGTCAACACTGACAGCTGACAGATGAAGCATCTCAAAACGCCCTTCAAGATCTAAACCTGTGGGAAAATGAATTTGACTGTACACTCACTAAATCGAACAAAACCGCCGGTTGATGTAGATAGGCACTCACATTGAAACCCTCAAAGCTTAGATTGTAATATAAGGTACCCAAATCCGTCGTACATCTGCCATGCTTTAGAGACTCGTGAGCTGAGTAATGAGGCGCAGCGGTAAGAAACTGATCCCAAATATGTATGTTGTACACTCCTCATATGGCTACTCCACCACACAGAAGGTCCGAGATAAGAGAACACGGCTGCGCTGGCGCGACAACGGAGGGTTGAATCAGTTTGAATACCCGTTAGCAGGTGTGGTGCGGTTACTCTCGGTTGCTTGATATTATGAGTTCAACGTTAAGGTTACACACTCAAGCAACTTACCATAACGACCCTAGGACTTTTTGTTAACTCATTATGTATCACCGGCCAGGGTTTGCAGCTTTTGCTGGAGTCACTGGACAAAGGAAACCTGCCACTCTTGACCCGTCGGTGTGTGGGCTTAAATATAGTTTGGACCTTGATTACACGAACTAAACACTTTCACCCTGTGCATACATTTGCGGAGGAAGAGAGCATATCCAGAGTTCTGTTAATGGGACCGCTGTTAATGTTTCTCATGGGTCGATACGGTGTCTTCATTTTGAGAGATTCCGGGATTCATGTGTTCAAATATCATCCAGGCTACAGCCACAACCTCTGGTAAATGTGGACGGCCACATACAACAGCTTGTACAAAAGGATGTTGGCAGTGTTTTATATTTATAGTTCGGTTGGGTTTTCGGGCTATTGATTTGATGGCAGCCTATTAGTTTGTCGAACCCGACAACTGGCTTGCAAGTGTTTTTTCGGCATGCTTCTGCATTACGCACACTGGATATGCCACTCACCTGGCGATGAGACGCTTTAAAGCCAGTCTTTAAGCTCGGTGACAAAACAACTACCATCTGATCCAGCAAACTGAATGTGCTTTGATAACAACAGTAAACCCTGAACAGGTTATTTAACTTATGTTGTTGTGGTGAAGCAGTAGGGCTTGCGTCACACGGTCAGTCACATTGAACTCAAACCTAAAACCAACGCTGAGGCCTCGTGACCTTGAGCTTTTGGGCCCACAGCCAGAGTCAGAAAAAGCGAAGGCGAGGGTGATGAAGTGGAGGGATTAGCAAAGCGGATAAGTGGTAACAGAAATCTCAAAATCATAGTGTACAGCGAAATTGTAGTGACTGGCTGGTGTCGCTTTTGTGGAGTCAGGCATTATAGTTCCTTGGGATTGTGAGATGATGACGACACGCGAGCCGGAACACGAAATCTATAGAAAGTCAATAAGCTTTGGGGGAAGTACAGGCGCAGTGAAATGATCATAATTCGAACGAAAGGACTTCGCAGACTTTTGTCTGCAGCACAGCTTTACCCACATTTTCACCATTGCTTCATTCATGGATAAATGCCCGGGAGGAACAATACTTTGTAACCGCGAAGAGTATGCATCGAAGGTCATAGCTGGAGGGCGGCAGAAGGGTTCTTGCAAACGTTGCATTTGAATGATCAGGGGAGACCGAACTCAAAGTAGTCCGATAGAACGTCACTAAAAGACACGCCGGGGTAAGCTCTGAACGGTACACAACATCGTTCGGACAAAACCCGGCCAACTAGAACATCACAACACTCAAAGTGAGTAGCAAAGCGAGTCAGCACGGCTAGGCATGCACCACCTCAGCGAGGGTTAGTCGATGTTTGGTTCGAGACTAACTCAGCAGATGCCCCAAATGAATAGCAGGTGATGCATAACTGTGGCGTGGCAATATGTTGGATGAACTCAAATTTAGGCTAGGTGTGGAGGGTCCGAAAACCGGATGATGCATGCGCATCCAGTTCCCGAGCTTAGTGAATTGCGTGTAGACGTTTGGGGTGTGAGTTGCACTGGGTGTACCGTGACCATTGTTGCGCTGAAAGCACACAGCACACGGCGCACTGTGCACTGACGATATCACCTCGGTTGTCGATGAAACGTTTTAAAGTTAATCGTCAGTCTTGGTGAGTAAATCAACGGTTACCTGATAACCCGCCACTGAAGGCACCATCATGCGAGATTTGATCGAGAAGTGTGCGTAGCCTCTATTTCGCAGCAACATTGAGCAATGGCTACCCGCCGCAGTGAAACCATAATAATCTCCCATTGTGGTGTATCACACACCGTTGGCCCTGGGTCATTGTCCCTTTTCAAATTAACTCGGGAAACGTTGACGACCCTTCATTCTCCGTATGTACGGCCCGTCGATGTTGTCAAGATGTATAGTGTCATATAATCCTTATCTGCCAACCTTATTTGATGGCGAGGCCACGGTGTCTTGATGACCCCATGGACTGAATTTGTCAGAACGTTTTCTGCGGACCGACCCAGGTTAGGAGGCCCTCGGAAACCATCTGAGAAAGTAAGCCAGTTGTCGTAGCACAGACTGGTTTGGAGGTTAAGTAAGCACTGTCCAGTGCGGTAGGAGCAAGAAGGCAGTAAGTTTCTTATAACATTTGGCAAGAATAGACGTATTTAGACGCCTCCGTAAGTAATCAGTTCCAAGCCTGCCTAATAACATGACAATTTGATCCTCGTTTTTTTTAATGTAAATCATGTACATGGGTTATGTCTGTTTTGGGGGCAGCAGCATTGGTGGTCCGGAAACTGTGTGGACAGTTGAGTTATGGCCGGGTACAGGAGGTGGTGGGACAATCGATAGGTTATTTTCGAGTCAATATGTTGTTTGAAGGAGCGGGAAAATGACCAGCCACATGGGATGAAGTAGGTATAGTTAGTCATCCTGTCTATGTGGGTGGGTCATGCTCTTGAAATTACGGGCAAACCTCTCCTCGTTTAAGGAATCACGAGTTCAAAAACAGAGTCCAGGTTTTCGCCCAAGCCTCTCTGATCTGTCTGGTCTATGTTGTTCAGCGGTGCAATTCTACCCGAAAGGCACAGGTGAAAAAATAATATAGCCCCCTTTCTGTAAGCTTTCAGCGCAGGGCTGCAAGTTGCCAGCTCGATATCTCGCATAAAACACTGGCTGAACTTTTTTGAACCGGGTTCTAGATGCAGCGTGAATAGCCATCGGAACAAGTTCACCCAAATCAACAACTTTCTGAAACGAGAGAAACTGGTGCCTAATTAATCTATGCGCTACGAACCTGAAAATACTCAATATTTGCTTGCCATTTATCAGTTGTCAACAGTGAAGAATGTGTTGGCTGAATCTTCTTAGAAAAAGTCAACAAAATATTTGCTTCCCTCGGGGTTGACGATACTCTAGGGGGAACAGTTCAAGTATTTCGATATGGGCTTCGTTATTACCAACTTTTTCCAGCAACCCCTTGCATAATTCTTCATGGTTTTCAACTGGATATGCACTAATGGTACGTGGTGTGCTCACCGAAAACGTGCAGGAAACATCTGCATCACATGATGTGGAGATTCGGATGGTTTCTGGACGCCGGATGAGTGGCTTGCACCAAGCAGACAGTGGAATTTTATTAGCAGTTGGGTCCATGTGTTTATCCAATCGGGAATTGGCTTCACCCTGCAGCGGGCAGTGGTCCATTCTTTTCGCCAATCGCGCGCGAGTTGGGCCTGTTGGCCGTTGTCGGGGAACTGGGCGAAAGCCTCAGTCCTGTGTGTTAATCTGTGGATTCGTGAGCAGTGAACGCAAAGGTGGCTTTGGCGTGGGACTCCGTCTAAGAGTGTGACAATGTCGTTGGCCACTGCTAAGGTGAACCCCGTGGTCCCCATTAAAAAAGTGGCTGTTGTCCACCCGACTGAGTATGTTGGTTAATATTTTCGTACTTCGTTGCTAGGTCATGGATTTTCCGCTTTCTCATTCAGTACAGAACTGAACAATACAGACACTGTGGGGTACACGGCCCTCTGACATTTAAGATACATGTTTCAACAAACGTTATATCTGAGCTATGGGTTGCTGGCCTATCGCGCAAGAGCTTTTATGAAGACCATCTTGCATATATACATGTGGCCCTACTCATCCCGGTTGTCCTCTCCGACACCACTCTTGAACCCTTCGGCGATCCGAATCCCGCTGCGCGGGACCTATTCTATTTTCGGCGTGGTCTACCATTTCCCCATGATTCCTTCGGAAGACTTTAGCAGCTCTCCTTGAACTACCACTTCACACATCTTCGTGTTGGATGGAGCTCCAGCGTGTCGGATCTAGTGGACATTTAGCAACGGAGCTGACGAAGGTCATACAACAGAGCGCTTATACTCAACAGGTCGTCGCACCCACCAGATACCTCGCAGGCCGACTACCACCCCCTGGATTCGATGAACTCCAACCAAAGACACTTCGTACATCGGGTGTTAATTAACGCTCCAGTGGGACATAGTGACCACTGTATGCTGACCTTCGATTTCATCTGCTACTGGGTCAGAAATCCCGAACCTCAAACGTGGATTCTAAATTTTTGCCCTGCAGACCTCTCAAGAATGCGTATCTTTTTTGATTGATTTAAACTGGGACCAACTCCAGTGGAAGAGTTGTACAGGACCACTGCCCAGAAAATTCACGGGGCTCAGACGACGTTCACCAAAAAAGCAGCACGCAGTCGAATGGACAGCAAGCTAACTAAAAGGATTCGGCGTCTTCTGGAAGAAATATTTCAACTATTCTTCAAAAATTTAACTACGGAGTCCATCTTGAGACGTCGTTCTCGCGGGCAAAGCATTTCTATGTGGTTTACCTTCAGTTGATCGACGAAGACAATTCTTCTGCTTGGAAAGAATCAATTGTCACGCCAACTTACAAAACTTGTAACCGACTATCCTGAAGCTATAGGCCTATTAGCCTCATTAGCGTACCGTGCATTCTGAAGCGAGCCACCTTAAATCACCTCACTAACAACAGTTTGATGTCCTCAGTGAAAACCGGATCCTCCGGAACCGTCCTTACGTGGTGAACATGTTCGTATTTATGGACAGCTTAACCCCAGCTAAGGACGAATGACTCATATTGGATGCTATATTCTTCACTCTCTCAAAAACTTTCGATCGAGTCCCACACGTCCAGTTGCTCTACAGACTCTAGTATTGTAGGTTTCAAGGAGAACTACGCTGGGTTAGGGCGTTCACATCAGACATAACATGATGAGTGAAAGTAGACTCGACCTTTTTCGGCGCCGGTCTCCATTGGAGTTCCTCTTGGCTCTTTTTTGGGCCACCTCTTTTGCTGATCTACGTCAACGACCTTCCAGACGTTGTTTCAAGTCCACGTCTACTTTTAGCCGACGACTTGAAATTCTGGTGTTCGTATGCCAGCACCCTGCAAATGGGTGCAGGCGCAGCAAAGTAGTGATCGCTGGAAGGCACCTTCCCTTGAATGAAGGAAACTGCGTTCATACGTTATCCGTAGAAGACTCAGCAAACGCCTTTGTCGTTCATGGTGAGAGTAGAATAGGAGACATAACGAGAATAGATACCAGAAGTATTTAATATCTGACGCTACTCAAACATGTCCTTCTCACTGCACCATGAGAAATCGGCTCAAAAGGCACTCGCCGTTCTACGGATGATTCGGCTTTCCTTCACACGTGTTGTTCGCATGGGCATCCAGGGACTGTATGGACCTACGTCAGAAATCTTTCTGAGTATGCCAACCAAATTATCTATTCAGGATGCCTGAAAGACGCAACCTCCACTGAGTATGTCCAACGAGCTGTGACAAAAATAGTTGCTGGTCCTAAATTCGTGGACCATAAAACGCGCCTCGCGGTGCTTGACCTCTTTTCCTTGGAGTATCGTCGCCACCAAGGAGACCTAATACTCACTTATGCCCTATTTGAACAAGATTTGGTCAACAGATTTTTCACCGTTGACCCAGCTAGCACACGTTGGGGATGTGGTAAGAATTTCAATCTTGGAGCGCAAAACTTCATTTCATTTCGGGTAGTTGATGCATGGGATAATCTTCCTCCGACAGTTGTCCACGATCCACCTAGCACCCAGTTGAAAGCACTATTAGGCGCTTTTTTATGCGAGTCCTCGCGCTGGCAAGCTCGCTGCTCCTTCCTGAGGACCTAAACAGCTTGTGCCTTTCAGGTGAACGGCAGCCACTGAACAATAAGAACAAAACTGACCCGGGAATCTTGGGCGGAAGTTTCGATCCGGTGTATCAGTCCGGGAATCCGTGACACCCTCCTAAGAGCAAACGTTGACTCTACCTTTCCTGTCTTGTTTGGCTAGCAAGTTTTGTCCTAGGAAATGCGCGTGAAAAAAACCCTGCAGTACTGTATGGTCTGTCATGCTGCCGATGATGATGATGATGATTGCAAGTAGTTTTAGACACAATAAACTCACCCGCAACGGACTACTCACGCTTCACAGACAAGCACTTCGCATGTCAGAGGATTGTCTACTCCACAGAGCTGTTGTTTTAGCTATGTGCTGAGCGGAAACAACTGAGACGGAGGCAGTCTATGAACTGGTAACGATGTAAAAATCACTAAACAGTAAACTCAGTCGGGTGAACAACCATCACCTCGCTGGATGAAACTCCTGGACTCAACACCTCAGTGTTTAATGATACTGGTGGACGTCGTATAGGATACTGTTTTGTATGGGTTAGATTAAGGGGCTTATTCGACTGCACTGGTTTGTGGACGTGTGTTTATGTAACTCATTACGAACGCGTAGTTAACGGGTGTGTAGTCTTGCTTTCGGTTGGGAACCACTCTCTCCTTAATGTACAAACTCACAACCCGAGTATTTTAAACTAAGGATAGGAATGCAGGGTGCTTGGACTCTATATATCGAGATCCCTTTGTTTATTTCCCATTCAATGTGACCATAAGATCATGTCAATCGTGCGAGACAGTTTTATTCGAAAATTTTCTTTTCTCGAGGCTCTGGTGGTAGATAGTGAGAACCATGTTGTTAGCATTTCTGCGACTTAGCCGTGGGTCGTTGCATTCACCGATCTACCTCGAAATCCTATGCCACTTTAATACTCCCGTTCAGAGCATGGTCTGGAATCAAATTGTTCCTTTTTCGTTTCAGCCATAATGAATTTCTTCCTCATAAAACACATCCTTTTCTTCTTAAACGGGATATATATGGTAGGTGGCCGCCCAGCGTCTAACATCGCGCCATGGTTTTTGGTAGGTTCTATCCCTCATTCTGATCGGCTTGGCTGCTTATGCTCGCCTGAGTGTCTACATAACGAGTGTGAGCATTGTTGGCGGGATTATAGCTTGTGGCGTTTTTCTATTCTTGTTATCTCTGCTTGGATTCATTGGAACAGCTCGTCATAGTCAAGCCGCTCTATTCTTCGTATCCTTTTTCGGTGTATAGAGTATTTCCAGTTTGTCGTAACCGTTCATCTTTAACTTGTCATTGACATATCATCTTCGGGGTTATGACCTGGGTTTTTATTCGACCTGGATATTGTGTCTGGAGGTGTGCACTGAAGCGATGGTGGTTTTGGTAACAATTTTACGAGCCAATCACGTATGTGAACTTAGCTGGATGTTGACAGTCAACGTTGATAGTCTCGGCCCACGACTCCTTATAACAGGCAGGAAGTACGTGGACTTAGGTACATATTGTTTGCACCTTCTTTAGCCACGAAATGGTAACCAACTTGTGGAAGTCACATGCAGTTCGCGACTCCAAATCTCTGGATTAAGGTGTCGCTTTTGTGTTCGACAACACAGTGCAAAATCGCTGACCAAGCTGAAGAGTTAATCACACTGCTGATCGGCTACTCATGGACAAATGGTTTAGTGTTCAACCACTAGGCGGAAGGTTGCATGTTCCAATCACTCTGGAGATTCGTGGAATGTGGGCTGCTGATGATCTCAAACAGGAATGAAACAGTTGTACAGTGCTGTTCGGTTTCTCGACATAGATCGACTTTACTTGCAGGACGAAATCGTGATTGAAATCTTCCAGTCTCGCACGATCAAAATATGGTATTTGTGTTGTTCAGCTGTGTTTATAAGAGTTTCTTTCGACGGATCTTTCTCTTCTCCTAGTGTGGTCACTGAGTTCTAGACAAGAACGGGGAAGAAGTCAGGTTTGATGAACCCAAAAGCAGACTGGGTTCCTCAGCTTATTTGGATGGATCAGTCCTGGACTTTGCCCGGTGGAATTGGAATATACTGGGTGCTGTGGGTTGTTGGACTAAAGTACGTGCGCCCGTTTCTTAACCTGTGCGCCAATCAGCGTGATGCATTTGTCAGAAAAATATAATTTGTGATTGCATGGTAATGAGGCATCAGCATCAACACTAATCTGCCGCCATCTATGTTGTTGTTCTACCTACCATATGGTGGGCATGTTGTCAGAATGTGCTACATAGCAGATGTTGCGTCTTGGTTTATTACCTTCCATTTGAGAGCAATAACCCGGCGTCTTTTCTTGACTCAAATTCCCTGCAGTACATTGTCCTCCTTTTCAGTCTGTTTCTGATCCAATTTTCTGTTGCCTGTGCCTGCCTAACACTGAGCACCTCCGACCAGCGAACAATTGTGGAGGCCGCTTGGCAAAAGAGTACCAATGCCACAAAAATCGATATGATGCGTACATTCCAGTGTTGCGGATTTCGTCGTGTTGACCTTCCACATGATCATCCAATGGGATGCCCACCATGTCACTTCTCTGAGGTGGGTTGACGAACACTAGATTGACTGCACAAGACTGGTACTACAGTTTCCTGCAACCTTATGGTTGAACTATTTATGGTACTCGAAGGGATATCACTGTGATTGAGGGATGCGTGCATTTCAGTCCCCCCCCCCCCATTCGTGTATTACAGAGCCACTTAATTGCTCATCTTTCATCGAGCTCTGCTTACGTAATTCATATGTCAACGTTTCCCACTCGGTCTTTCTTGGTGTAGTTGTCTACTTTGAGCAACTTACTTCCGGTTTTACTCCTTACTCACAGGGCTACTTTGTTAGCTAGCAATATCAGGTTCCACTTGATTGTCCTCTGTTACGATACCCTCATTTGTTAGATACTGTTTGGTTGCTAGTGTCTTTTCGATGTCGTTTTCTCGATTGACGGTAGTTAGGCTAGCCACCCTAACTATCCCAGCGACTTCAGGAAAAGTGGGATTAGTATTGGTTCAAAGGCTTAGCTTACTTCGTGCCACAATTTTTTGTGCAAACTACACCATAAAATACGCTTTCAAAAACCATAGGAGCCCGTTACTCAAGTCCAGTTTTGACGAGTTGTCTGCTCGGTCAGTGAGTCCCGAAAAAGAGGAAAGACTGCGCTTTTTCAGAATTCGGGTATGTCTCTGTCGTAAACATTCGGGTAACCGTCTTGCTTTTAAGTATGCGCGTGGTTGTACAAAGAGCGGGAGACAACTTGAAGGAATAGCCGAGTGACCTTGTATCCGTCAGTTGCGCCATATTATTTCATGGGGATATGTATATCGATCACATAGCTGCCATATGCCCACGTGGGAGTGAGTTAAACAGAATTGAAAGTGACATAAAATTAATAACAAACTAATAATAAGATCAAATTACTGTGCAGTTGAGCGTACTCTGCGAGTTGTATCCGATTTGGGTTCAAATGGGACATAAGGTTGGCAGAAACTCTGGGTCTTTGCCAACCTGATGAGTCCCAAGAAGGGCTGTCAAAGAACTTTCAGCAACTTAATGGATAATGTTTCTTCAAGGAAATAAAATGTACTTCGAAGCAACATAACTTTACCGTAGTCTACTAAATTGACTGACAGACTTGAATGATTACCTGTAAGCCACCTTTATTTATTTTGTTTTGATACACAGCTTTCTTGTTGTGAAGGCGATCACGACCGTCAGGCGGATTGTTGCACCGGTCACACAAATTCATCTATTCCACGGACGTGCCCTTGCACCATAACGTGCTGGTCCGTAGTGGAACAGAAATTGGAGCGCGGGATTCGTGTCACGGGGACGGTGGGCTTGTTCTTTAGCCTGGTCGAGGTGAATGGTTTCCGGTTTTGTTTGTTTTCTTTTATGTTTCATCTTATAGCTCGCCTTTTTACTCCCTACATATTGTGTACCGATTCGTTTGCGAAAGAGAAAGGACGTTTCTCATGGATTGTCATTCTTTGTGCCTACAATCCTCATCTGGTAACGTTCTCATATTCTTATGGAGATAGGTAAGAAATAGTGCCAGACAACTTAACATGGTAGATAAGTAGCGGCGGACGCCTCTGGCACGTTCTGGTACTCTCACTCTCAGGTTTCAGCCAATATCATGTCATTCAACGCTTTGATCCCATATATCCATGTATTGTGAAAATTGCCGAATTCCTCGAAAGATTGTTTCGTTCTCTGACTTTGGCAGCAAGATTGATTTTGTTCCTAATTTTCAACCCCCTGGAGTTAAAGTTGCCCACAGATCGACAATGTGTATGTCAGTGTGACCACCTAAGATGAGCCTTGATGGCATAGATGTTACATGCACCACATTCTGGTCTCAAAACAAGAAAGCTTACCAAGAACACAGTGACGCGATCCAGTCAATCTGCCATCCGAAGGTTGGTTTGTTAGCACGTGACCGGATATTTCACGGGCATTCTGGCCTACACAATTCATCTGTGCATGGTAGTGTGTTGGAATATTGGTAGCTCGGGTGCATCTATTGGTAATTAATCCGCTCCCCAAGCTTGGCAATTGACTTGCGGATGTTTGGTCACCATTCGTGGGGATATCGTCAAAGTGGATGATGAATGGGTATGAATGAGTATGCTTCTGGTGAAAAGTGGGTTTCAACATCGCTTTTCGAATAAGCGACCATGCATGGCTCGTTAGCCGATGTTCGGGGGATGGAGTAACATGTCAGTCGATTCTGTCGTGGGTTGTGTTGGGCGATATCGTATACGGGAATTCGCCATTCCCTGGTTGCGAAATGAATTGTTGGTCACAAAACGTAGGCTTGGTTGTTCCACAAAATCTGAATTATCAATTTTTTTCAAAAGAAACCAGTGTTTATTGGCTTACCGTTTGCTTACTATTTGTTCGACAAAGCACTTTTATTAGCCATGTTCGGCGGTCGATTGATAACCCGTAATCACAATTTCCCTTATCACAAGCCCTTACGAGCCCCTGTCCGATATTCAAGAACCATATTTTTGTTTTTTTGTTGCGTTTGCAGCTTGCTGGCGTGTGGTTGGCGCTTCAGTATCGTCATAAGCGTGATCCGTCGATCGATCCGAACTGTATTTTCTAACTTGTTCGAGCGGCACAAGCTCCGTTATGTTTTTCCTTTCTGGAATATCGATCCCTTTACGCATTCCCGTCGAGCCTGCAACTTTCGATCGCCACCTGTTTTTGGGGACTGCATTTATCTGAGTTCTCTTCTCCATCGTGTTGCATTTTTTACGGCTTCTCGCATAATATTCTACGAAATTAATATTGATAAACGTTCTTAATTTACGTTCTTTTTTCGCCTATTTTTCCCATACTAGTAACATCTTGTCTCCTGCATTTCTTGTTGAATTCCATTTCTCTCATCTTTCGTTATTTTGTTGCTCTATTAGCAACTTCGCTTTAGTAACTTCTTCATTCAGTCATTACAGTGCGATACACTTTGACTTTAGGGTGCCAGTGTAACCTTGCATTTATACCTGATATCATAATGTCCATACACATGACAACCAGTGTTGAACGTTGGGTTGTATCATTTCAAAATCTACAAAACGGGCCAAATGTTACTTCCTTTCGTTTTTTATTCATATAATGGGATTTTCCTAATGGCACGCGCCGAATAAAGTTCGCCATCCCTAGAGAGATCACCATGGAGGACAGACTAAATATGCCTCGGGAGACATACGGGAACTTGGGGGGAGGGGCAAACAAAAAGTTACCGCTCATGGGCGTTATCTTTGCAGCGGAGGATACTTGAATCGTTTTCAATGCCATCGATGCATTTTTCTGTGCCCGAAATGGTTTGAATAAACTTGTCCGACATGCGCTTTGTGTTTGAGTAGTGAGGTGAAGGTGATCTATACGTAAGGAAGCTTTACCACACGCCATTCTTTTTCAGGTATTCATGGTGACCGTGTTAAGAGTCCGGGTGCTCCGGTTCGATGCCTGTATTGTAGGAAACTGGCGATGTCCATATTTCCTCTGTGTTCCCCCCACCATGTTTTTCTTCATAAAGCTAAACTAGACAATGAAATTCAACGAATACTAATCGTACACCTGTAACGTCCTTCCGTTGCCTAGCAATCATGTTACCCGATGCAGACACAAAGGCTGAGATACTGCCGCGTTGCTCAAGGCTAGACTGGAGAAGTCGAGATGCTGGATTTGGGCTCGAACCACAAACCTTCTAGTCAGTAGGTTTCTCTCTTAACCACTAGGCCATCCCAAGTCCATTGTTGGTAGGGACAGAAGAGTTCTATCATGACAACATATTAAATATAGTTGTAATGCGAGGCTTTGGCGACCAAGGGTGACTCCCACCATTATAATGTAGTGCGCAAAGTTGTTCAACTGCAGTGTAAGGGGGCCAGATGAGTCCACTTCATAGGCTCTGTTTGCAGCAGCAATAAGCTGGGTTACGACGCGTTTCACATAATCTTTTGTAGGCCTAAAATAACGTGACCAATCAATAAAACTAAGACAGTCTCAAGAAATCCTTAAGTGTTCCAGGCCGGAAGTACGAACCTGAAATAGTCTGCCACTATTGCCTCAAGGAACCTCAGTCTCTCAAACTACTCGCGTGGTGCTAGAACCTGGAGCAATGGATGGCATTCAGCTTTTTATTCTCTCACTTAGACTGCCTGGTAATCGATGGATTCCACCAAAGCCGAGTTAGGGTCAACTGACGGTACACGTGCCTTCTCACCCTACCTCCATCACCGTCTCCGGTGAACTGGTAAATGCAATCACCTCTAGGTAAAACTGATGCTGATGGTTTGATCGGCGCTTCTGGCGTATCCCGCGTATATGCTTTTGTATGGTTGTGCTGGGATATGTTATCAACATGGAGCACGATTGTCATAAGCGTAAGGGACACCAGTGTGAATGCACTTTTTTGGGACTGTGATTTGTACTTTTGGTTTACCGATCGGAATGATGCGCTCGAATGGTTGTTTGACCGCATCACTTTGCACAACAAGGTTACTCTGAGTGCGCATCACTCCTGGATTTCGGGGATCGAGGCTCTGCGGCTATGCAGAAGTTCATAAAGTCCGATTAATCTATAATCCTGGTAGGTTTCCACCATATAAACAGTGTTGTCGGTTTCTCCCAAACTGAAGTCTTTTTCAGGCTCACAAATAACTAAAATGCTTCTGGTCCGGAGTTTTCGGTCATTATGTCTTTCAGTGCACGTAACAAGTGAAATGTCGTCCAACTGTTTCTCATTAAAAGTGCTTGTTGTTTGCCAGCTTCTGCCGGTCGCTCAGGCTTGGTCACCACATTGTCTTTCACGTCCATTCCAAAAGCCTCACTAAGTGATCCCATCAACTAGCCCATAGTTTGTGCCCTGGAAAAACTACATCCTTGGTCTTATATGTATATATATAATGTCCCCGTCACAAGGTTGCCGAATGGACAAATGCAAACGGAGGTCCACAGAAAGGCTACGCACATGGATCAAATTCTGAGCTACCACATCAGCCACCCAAACTGCCACAAACAGAGCTGCATTCGGACACTATTCAAGCGAATTGAAACACACTGCAACACAGTAAAATTCAAAGCAAAAGAGAAACGCCTATACAAAATCTTTCAAAGGAACGGTCACCCAAGGAATTTCGTCTGGAGATCTCTGAGAAAATGCAATTCAACCAACTCGACAACCGAAAGCACAAGCAAAACAATCACACTACCATATATCAAAAACATCTCGGAGATGACTGCCAGGATACTACGACAGTATGCCATAAACGCTGCCCACGGACCGACTGACACCGTGCTAAGAGCACTATCAAAACCAAATGGGATACTTAATGCGATGGAAAAGACAAATGTAATCTACAAAATTCAATGCAACGATTGTGAAAAACACTACGTGGGACAAACAGGGAGGAAACTGTCAACCAGAATCACGGAACATAAGCTCGCCACCAAGAGACACGAACAACTCTCTCTCATCTCTGCACACGAAGATGGAGAAGGACACCATTTCGATTGGAATGACGTCAGCATATTGGGCCAGGCAAGAACAAAGAAAGAATGCGAGTTCATGGAGGTGTGGTACTCCACTAACGGAGCAATAAACAGACGCATTGAGATCGGTCCTGTCTATCTGCCTCTGAGGACAAAGGAAATCCAGAACCACAAAAGCCGAGGCCGAACAAGGACCCAAAGAAGATATCAACAGAAAACTACTTAAGATGGGATGTACACCACAAACCAACAGAGAGGCGGACCACGACGTCATACAGATCAAGAACGGTCCAAGCGGAAGAAACAACAATGGACGGCAATTTCAACAGTAGCGTGGCCGTAGGAAGCAAGAGGTACAAACCACAACACAACACAGATTAAGATAGGACCAACCAGAATCCAAGTAGGATGATTGTCAATGGCCAGTCAGGTTACAGCGCAAAGGCTACTCTTTGTCAACTGTATAGACGCACGCACGAAGAGGGCGACTACCCAACCAACAGCGCACTGGAGATGTCTCCTCGGATGGTGACGAAACGTTTGCAATTCAATTGCCTAGTTCGGCGAACAGACCAACTGCCACCTGATTAATTACCAATTGGGGTGTGTGCTTTATCGAGCCCCGAAGTCTCTTGGCTCGAAAAAGCAGAACGATAGAGTTTACTGAATTCCTTTCACCCGAGATAGCGTTTAGAGTGGAAATACGTTAACGAGATATCACACCTGTTGCTCATGCAAGCTTCTTGTGATATTTACTTGAATTTTTCGCTCAAAACTCCAGACTAGCAAAAGGTTCTCTCCTGGTCTTTCAGTTCGTTTCCAGGGACAGTTGATCCGGGTTGGGCGGTGGATGAAAAAATTTTCTGGATTTGTCCAAAACTCCATATATTGATTGACCTTTCGAGACTCGTCAACTGGAAGTACATCGTAAGTGTCCGCGGACGATGACCTAATCGGTGCTCTTCATATTACCTGGATAGAAGTCTATTGAAAATTAAGCGATAAAAATTCGACATCCTTATCTTCCTTGAATGAGGGCGACCTGCACGATTTTTTTGAAGACTTTTAGCTACATCGCAGCGGACACTTCATCTACGTGTGTTTTTGGGGTCGCCGACGACTAGCCGAAGCCACCACTTGGATATCCCGAATTATTGTTTCGCTCTATACTATTGAATGTAATTGAGTAGTATATATTTGAAAGCAGGTTTTCCTTAGCCATATACTTTTGCGTTCATTTTATCCTCCCAAATACGACGTCAAATAACTATTGGCGAATTTAGCACACGCTAGCGTGACAAATCATATTCCACTACTAATGTATACGGCTGAAATCAACCTAATATGTAAATGAGTGTATTTTGAGAATTTCGTGTAAATTGGTTTCAAGGTTGATGGATCAACCTGGTGAGCCTCAAGATGGGTGTAACCGGCCGTTGGCTGTCGAAGAGTTACCGACAAATTTACGAGTGTTTTCCTGCAGGAAAATAAGTCTCGATGCCTAGAACATCTTGTCGACTCTTGAGCAGTACATCGGGTTCAAAAATGTAATAAAAGAGATATTCAGCTGGAATTTAGTCGGGTCTCCCAGTAAAACCAAATTAGTGTCGAATCAGTTTGTTTCACCAGACCTTACTTTGTACATTTGTCACCTGTAGATATGTGTTATATATATGGTCATTAACGGTCAGTTTTATATCACAATGGAGAATCTCGTGAGGGCGACGCGTGTCAACTAGGTGTCGGCGAAAATCGATACCCAGGATCGCGAAGGGATTGTCGGTAGTAACCGCAGACCGAAGCAACCCAAGGTCAGAGTCCCAGGATGTATACTAGAACTTTGTCATTGACGGAGTTGAGTGCCAGATTGTTGAACGATCGTTATCCTGGACTAGGGAGACAATGTGACCTCAGTTCCAGGTAGCTTTGCTCTTAGAGTCTATCCCAAACAAAACAGTCAATTTTACAGTGGCTGTCTGCAGCAGTTGCCGCAAACCGATGTTGGCTATCTAGTTACCGAGGATCGAACGGTGAATATACGGTAGCGGTCAGTCTGACATGGCCTGCAAACCACTCGCGATTCCAGCGCGAAGTGCAAGAACTAAGTAATTGTCGACTGTTTCTGATGCGGAACGTTGACGACCCCAAATGTCATCGGGAGAAAGTGGGTCCAAAAGTCAACGGTACTGTTTACACAAAACGAAGCAGTTATACAAAAGAGCTCCATTGTCCACATTTGTGGCGTCAACAAGTGTTCATTTCTGTCACTGACCGGCACAGCAGACAACGGTGAGCGAGATTTTTTATCGAGACCAGTCTGACTGGCGGTGCGATCACATGTAAATCACTACAGAACAGGTGAGATCAAGCTCAGCAGATGGGGCCGAGCACATGTAGGAAGGTAGGTCAGCTGAGCACATTCACACTTGCAAGCCAAGATATTAGTGCCGGACGGGGTGGCCTTTGCAGCGAAGTGACTCACGGGTCCGGACAGGAAAAAAGTGGAGATCAAAATTACATGGATGGAGCAAACAGATGAGTGGAGAGATTTTCAAGAGATCAAGTTAGATTCAATGAGGACTTTGCCTGACACGGTCACGCAGGCATGAACTTGAATGGCGGTTGGTCGTATCCACCTGCCTTCAACCTTGGATCAGCGGCTGGAGTTCCTGATATGCGTGAAACATCTGGGGTGAAGTGGGCAAAGCAGACATGGTTGGTGCGGGCCCCATAATGCTCAACCAGTTCATCCGCTAGCTACATCGTTCTGGCTGTGACAGAGTTTTGAATGTGGCCAAAACAATTTGCACTTTTTCCGAAATTCTCGTAACTACATGTGTGGTAGCAGAGACTGATCCACCGTCATCCCACCCTGCCGCTGGGTTCCGACGGTCACTTACTGCCGGGCTGAAGTGCATTGAATAACCGGTTAGCACAGCCACACTAGGAAAAATCACCCTCTTTAAGATACCGTCATCTAGAGCCTATTACTTCTGATAGTTGGCCGGTGCAGCAAACCTTTGTGGACTTTCGCTGGCAATCTTCCCACTGACTGAAATACAGTTGCAGTGAGTGTCGAATTCCACCTCTGAATGGAGGAATCAGAATGGCCAATCCCTGTATATAAAGGCATGCAGGCTAAGCGACCAGGTAGTTTCCATGTTTCATCTACTTCAAAATGGGATTTATCACTCAAGAATAGACAAAAGTCTGTAGAGCTTTTGGGGCGGCCAACGGTCGTCCTGGCTGCTTCAGTTCACGATGTCGCATCCTAGCTGGCGGTGAGTTTCTTTTAATCGTCATCACACTGAACATCATCCACCAAGAGAAGATGGTTGAGAAATGAGGGTTCACTAGAAAAATGCATTAAGGAATATAACCACAATCATGACAGTGAAACCGAATGCTGTCCCTCTATCCCGAGTGTAGACCAGTATGTGGTTTATATTTCTCAATTTTTGTTCAGTAGTTTTCCGGAATTGATGGGAAATATTTTGGACATAATTTGCAAACAAGAGTGCTGCTTGACTCTGACTTATATGAAGTTCAATACCGATGAAGTTTAATTAGAGTTCAGGAGCAGTGCACTCTTCAAACATTGCACACCAGTTAAAGATGATCATAAATAATCATGTCGAAACCATTTTATCATCTTAAATTTGATTGGGTTAAAGTACTGCAATTAATACAGAACGTTGAATAACTCATTCTTAGAAAGAGTAACTAATGTGTCCAGAATTTTTGTCTAGTTTTTGATGTGTTGGTCTTCAGCACAAAAACAATTTTTGGCTCAAAAGTTTTTTAGTATGGGAGGAACCAGTTCAATAACAGACGGGAATTGAGTCCACCACAGAAAAAGATGTTGCAGCCCCGAGACATTCCAAAATTCAAGAAAACATTCATACTGTTTGACTTCGTCAACCATCGGGATCCATGGCTATCTATTCGGGGCCTATTTCAGCTATGTAGAATGTGCTGAATTTTACACTACTTATGGTTTCGCAGTAAGCGCTTATTAGGTATCATTACGGGTTGGGTGGCGTACTGGTAGGATTCCGGGCTCTCTGCTCAACAGATACTTGGTTACATTGGTTCATCTTAGGATCACAGTTAGGATTCACCCTACGAACGACTGTGGAACAAGCCTTTTGCTCTCTTTGCAAGGCAATGTGGTGTAGAAGTCGTAAGTCTGGTGTCGTTCCGTGGATTTGAAGTAAGCTAAAATGGAAGTTGCCTGTGTATGAACAACCGGGTTTTTTACACTGAGTACTGGTCACATAGTCCAAAATGGATTATTCCCCTGCTGTGAACAGCAAGATTTGTAAACAGCCAAATATCCTGTGTGGATAGATCACTGTATTTTGAGCACGTTGATTCAACTACTCCGAACCATGACCGGTATCCTAACCTAATCCGAGTTCACCATGCTGTATGACCCCATTTATCACAAACCCCCATTGACTCTTTTGTTGTGGGTAGAATGTTAAGATGTTAAAACAATAGCTGTGCATTTGGAGTCAGATACTTTTTACGATTGACTGAGTCAGGTGATTCCTGGCATGTTATTTTTACGGTTGACACTACATGCTGACCACTACCAATGATCAATGAGACTTTTGGTCCTTATTAGGTGAATCAAATTCAACCTTATATTTGGATAACTCCTTTTGATACAGATTCCTAGTGGTGTTTTGGTTAAGATGATACCGTATTTTCTTACTGTGCGCGCTTCGGGTCTGAGAGCGATCGCCGTTTCGATTTGTTGGCCCTGGAGTATCTGGCACAGGACCGCAGTTGTTGTGCCCTTATCGCTGGTTCTACCGTTTTCGCTTCCCAGTAAATCGTATATGTTTAACTTTGTGACCATTTATGTCAACGGTCAGTAGGTGCTTAGGCATATGGCATCCCTAGAGAACTCACTGTCCAAATTCATAATCATTTGATAAGAAATTGCCAGAAAAAGACGAACCACATGAGCACTATTCTCACATTTAAGTCAAAGAAGCCATGAAAAAGAATGTAGTGGATAGAACATAATGAGCTGAATTTCGGCTTCCGGTGTAACGGCAGATGCTACTGATGAGGCATGCGAGTAGTATGTGGTTTTCAAGTAACTCCGCCTCACGTCTAATGGAAGGTGGGGTTCATTACGGAACTCGTGGAACTGCTTTTCAGCGTTCGTTTACAATTGCGTGATAGTCAATGAATGAAAGTTCAGGAATACACGTGGGGATGTTTAGTTTTCTAAAACGGAACAAATGAGATATTTACTTTCCCGTCCAATAGTTTGTGACTGTTTAGGTGGTATTCGCTAATGGCTACCTTCGCGGCGACTGGCTTTCCACTTTCCACTGGTAATCAAAACCGGTGCAGCTGCAGTTTTAAGGGTCTAGGCGTGCGGTGCACTCATGCCATCCAGGTTTTCGGTTTAAGTGGTCGAACAGAGTGAGTTGGCCAAACAGAACTATGCAACGGGAGCAGTCAACATCCCCGCACTTAAACTTCTAGTATGATATTGGTTCATTTGGTCATTCTCCGTATGATAGCTGAATCCTGTTGTCGATTTTGCTTCGTGCACAATCTGATAGAAGCACCGGTGTCATTTACTCGGTATGCTTGTTTGTTGTGTTGTAACAGGACAAAGATTCACCAATTTAGACTTTACTGTGCGTTATGGCTTGAAAGATCTTGTCGAGAATAGAAGAGACGGAACACCTAAGCTACTGGAATGGCGTTCCGCATGGAAATTTGAAGCCAAGAAAGTAAAATATTGACCTCAAATTTCTCTGTAGCCCTATCAACAAATGAAATATGTCTGGGTGGACAAAACGACTGGGATACCTGTGACAGAAACCAGGAGACCGGCGAAGACCAAGCAACTAAAATTCCTCCTGCTAACTCTTCCTGCGCCCTGAATCGTTTTGATGCGAAGTTTCTGAACAGACTACACTAAGGTCTTCGTTGCCATCAACTAGTGCTCTTACCGCACTTTCGAAGCTGTTATTTGGACCACCTCTCTGGCACATGAACCAATGCTCTCGCAGTATGATGGTCTACTTAACGCCACAAAAGTACATGATATGCATGGTTGTGGATAGTCCAGGACCCACACGCTAGTTCTGTTGCTGCATAGCTGGTCTATCCTTTATGCCTATTGAGGTGCGTTTGAGTGCGCATGAGATGGTCAAACTGCACAACCAGACTGTTTGGCACTGTCACGCATTTTGCGATCGATAGCATGTTCGTACTATGGCTTGAAAGAACAGTGTAAAGCAATACTTGGGGTTTCAGCCTATCAAACCTGCCCGTGATTCACTGGTCATATACAATCAACCTCAGGTAAAGACCGAATGGCGCACAGCGTCAAGACTTTAGTTGACCCGTTGCCCTACTCGGGCTGATGAATAACTTATCTGAGTGATACTCAAATGTGACAATTCCGCCTCTTTATTGTTGAGCTGCTGCATCTAAATTGAGATTCACAGATTCCTCAGTAGGTTTTGGCATCCTGCCTTATTAACATCTGGGAGTTCTTAGGATGAATCCAGTTGTTCCTCGCACTAGGCAGCTGACGCTTGCAACTACCGCTGCCAGAGCTATTGCTTTTTACAGATACCTAGTCTTATAATGAGAGTCCCTGCAACGATAGCAAACCAGTCAACATGAATTTGCGAACCGCAGTCTTCTTGGCATACCAAGATGTGGAACTCGTATCTTTCAACCGATTTGTCATCGTGTCTGCAGTTTACATCAGCGTACAGTGTGATTGAATGGGACGTTTTAGGCCGATAACCTAATTCGTGACCGACGCTTGGGCTTCATTCAGCCGTATCAATAAAACGCAGATCAACCGGTGTGTTTGTATGGCCTTTTCATGGTTCCTGTAAGTCTCGTGCGTTTCCTACGCTCCAGAAGAAAGTATTTGAACCTCATCCCCTGGAGCTTGTTCTACAAGATGATAATCAATCCATGGAACATGAGTAACAGGAGAGCACGATTGAACCCCCAATCTTGAAGTTTCTATTCTTGCTGTTGAATTTATATTTCCTTGAGTTGAAGATGAATGCTATAGACAGGTAGAAGGAAACTTTTCATGAACGATTTTGACCATCACTGCGACGGAAGTAAGTGTGGAATCGAAGCAAACCGTGTTGACAAAAACAACCATATTGAAAGACATGAAGATACTAAATAGGCCAATTGCAGAGGAGTGATCTATTTCCCTGGTGGGGTGGGAGAGATCTGAAATCAGGGTGTGAAGTTTAGCATCTTGGACAAAGGCTGGTGGCTTTCAGCGACCTTGCGAGTAGAGCATTACAAAAATATATATGCATCGCGATATCTCGAATATTGTAGCGACTGAAACATGGGGCGACCTGGTACAGAACATACAGTTTCTTGGAAACATCGAAAACGAGAGATTCAGCTGGGTTCCAGGTGAATCTCTAGCAAAACCAAATTTGTTTGCAAATGAGTGTATTTCGCTGGTGGTTTCTGTGCTTAAGATATTTCAGTTAACCAAGAGCAGAACAGCCCTAATGCATAGAACATGGTAGAATTCGGTGAAAAGTTATCGTCACCGACTAGGATGGAGGGCAGCTTACAGAATAGTCGAACAGAAACTTATCTACAACAACAGATGTTAAAATCAAAGTCCGGAACTCGTGAAAGAAATTAGACGGGAGTTCTGGTGTTAACTTTTCACACGTTTGCACGGTATACGTACTTTTGTGTGCACAATGCTGTTTGCAGTAACGCAAGACTATGGATGCGTTGGCCAAGCACCTGATTCGAATAAATCAGTTCGACGCCATTGCGGAAACATCAGACGAAGAGTCTAAGAGCAAAGTATCCCTAAGCATTTTGGAAAAATGTTTGCGTTTCAGGTTCCAGGTGAGAAAGTAGTTTAATTATACACCAAAAAGTTAGTTCGGTAGGTTCCAACAGTGAAAAAAATGACAGCAGGATAAATTACTATTTTTCAACTGCTGTGGTCCAGCGTTGTGGAAGCTGCGTGACTAGTTTAACGTCAGCATTTTCTTTTCAGGCTAAAAATTGCAAAGTAGCACGTTACCTCAGTTTCTCATCACAGAAAGCCAGCAGTTTTAACCAAAGTTAACTGATTTGAAAAGTTAAAGAACGTTTGGACAAGTGAGAAGTGTCTAAGTGCAACCTTCGTTTAGTTGGATCAGTATCAACAGGCGCAGTAGTGGTCACTATGTCTTAGTGCTAGACGGTTGGAAGGAGACATGAGACATTCTTTTTAACATCAATCTATCACAGTTATGTGTTTTCTTTTGGAAGATTAGTTGGTGAGTTAACGGGCTTCGAATTAGTTAATAACCTTGTTCGTATTTTACTGTTGGTCTCTCTCTATCCATGGAAATACAGTAGGACCCGTCGACGGGGGACACCTATGTGCCTTGTTCGGGGGTTTCGCGGATGTATGTTGGCATACACAAGAAAAATCTGTGTTCAGCCCTAGTTAAGTCACTGAGTCACAAGAAATCATTTGACTGATTTCACTTATAACCAAGCACAAGGATTACTATATCGTCGGTCTCCAGACCACTTATGCTTGTATTATATCCGGTTACGTCATGCAGTCCTACTCTTTCCAAAATGAAAACGGTTTTGATGAATGTTAAATCCAACTGTCCAGGAACTTTCGCAGTCCACTCACCACGACTTGCGTCAAATGACGTTGAAGAGTAGATTGACTTTGTCTGTAATCTGTTGATTCAGCTAAATGAGCCGCATTCACTCCACGGACCCGTTGAATCGGCAGGTATTTCAGTGCATAAAAGTGGACTGCATGTAAGTTCTCTGGTGAGATTTGACTCCTATGAGCTAGGCCTTAATGGTTTTGAAATCTGCATGTCACGTTTCAGGTCCAGACTCCTTTGTGCTTCTTCAAAGGTAGTGTCTCAGATGTGGACATCGAGGAACGCTTTTCTTTGGTCCCCGTATTTACTGAGATGTATTCCGACTGGTTTAATACCTCAATGTGCTCCATTCCTTCAAAGGTTAATTTTTCCACTCTTTCTAGTCAGCGTATCGTACTCACTAACCCAAAGTGGCCCATTGATATCCCATGTTGAGAACTGTTTCTCCATTCAATTAGACCTCCATCTAAATACAAGACAGATATGTTCGCTATCTTCTGCATGCATGGTGACTGACTGAGTTCAGAATGATGAATTTTCAGCTATCAAACCAGTCATAGTCCACACCTCCCCCAACAGAGTTTGCCTTTATTACATCCCGCTTGTGCACCCCAGATAAGCAATTTGTACACCTTAGAGTATCATTTGTACCGGGTCTCGAGTAGCACGGTATATACGGACAGCAAAGATAGGGGAAAGCAAGCCTCATGACCTATGAGGACACGTCTTCTCTCGTTTGGGTAAATGATCGGTCACAATCTGACAACCTGACAGCACTAGTCTGGGATGAAGTGGATCAGACTGAAGAGTGATTGGTGCTCACCCAGCAGTCTGTCTTCACCGGTTATTGACAGAATACATTGTTGTAATAGCGTGTCAGCAAGTTAGCTAGTTGGAATGAATGAAAATCAGGTTGAACAACATCCGATACCCGGTCCAGCAGGATGTCATTAATTCTCGATAGATTTCGCTGATAACTGCAAGATGAGTTCAAAAGTGTTCCCAAATGAGAAGTGTCTCTCAGTGGGGGGGGGGGGTTACACTATAGCTGAAAGTATTGAGTGACATTCATCAGTGTTTATATGCGACCAGTTTTCCGTAATTTTATGGGGTTACTGTGACAAGTAAGTTAGGCCTTGAGGGCCGATAAACAACCAATAAACTCAACCGAGCTACCAGTTTTCCCAAACATTACCAACAGCTTCGGGCGTTCCACGCTCAAAACAGCCCGTCGATAGGAGACTTTCGACTGCTGGCAAGCCCCGACACGCCAACGGCTCTACTTCCTACATGAATGTCTGCGGCAGGCAAAGAAGTACCCAATCAACTGCGCACTGTCTCCTAGTATGGTGACGAAACGTTTGCATGCTAGTTGCCAAGCTCAGATCAGCACAGATCAGCAGCCACCCGATCAACAACTGAAATAAAACGTCGCTCAACAGCCGACCGTGCGATTGTTTATCACCTGATTGCGGAGGTTGTTTTCGTCACATTAGTCTGTCCCAAAAGAATATTTGTCCAACTACATGTAAGACGACGTTGAATTACAGATACATCAGTCATGGTACTCTCCAACATATCAGTAGTGTGTTCGGTCAACAAAGGTATGCTGCTATGTCTCCAGTATCCTACCGACTGAAAAAGGAGACCACTTTCGAGAAATACACTCATTTGCAAATCAATTTGGTTTTCACGAGAGACATAACTGAATCTCTCGTTTATGATATTCTACAACTGAAGGTGCTGCACACAGGCCGCCTCATGTTTCATTTGGCACGATGTTCGAGATATCGCAGTATATTTTCATAAAGGAAACTACTCACAAGTTCGAAGGGTTTTCAGCAACCTTGTGAACAGTTTCCTTTGTGAAGGAGACCACTTCTTTGCAACACATTCGATTGAAGAGCGTCATAGTCAACAGATTTAGCTGGGATTCAGCTGAGTAGCCCGTTACAACCAATTCGGTGTGTAAGTGAATGTACGGGATAGATTTCGTACTATTTGAGTGCAAGCAGAAAATAAGGTTGATGGAAACTAGGGTAGAACACCTATCTGATAAGCCTAAAGGAGCACAGAGAAT
>NW_008751928.1:209293-220289 GCF_000715545.1 Opisthorchis viverrini | reverse complement strand
AGTTTCCTTTGTGAAGGAGACCACTTCTTTGCAATACATTCGATTGAAGGGCTTCATAGTCAACAGATTTAGCTGGGATTCAGCTGAGTATCCCGTTACAACCAATTCGGTGTGTAAGTGAATGTACGGGATAGATTTCGTACTATTTGAGTGCAAGCAGAACATAAGGTTGATGGAAACTAGGGTAGAACACCTATCTGATAAGCCTAAAGGAGCACAGAGAATCGTGGGCTGCCAAAGGGTTTTGAAACGCCTAATACGTTGCGCGTTCCGTCAAGAAAAAAAGAGTTAAGTTGGTTTGTTTTGGGGTTTCAAGCAGCTTTATCAAGTTGCTCGATATAAACGAAACACGGGTTCCTAGTCTATTCAAACGAAAAGCTACTTAATCTGTACACCTTTTCAGTTTTCTCGGATGCTACTTAACTTAGGGATTGAAATTCCGAGCACACTTGGCATCTGGTCTGGTCGCAATTTTGATTAGAATTGCATGGGACTTGTAAAGTAGTATCCTGATTGGGTAAGAAGTGCTGTCCAGATCACACTACCAACCTAACCGGTTACCAATGCTGTGAGTTAATCCCTATAGACGATAGTCCTAACCGTGTGGTAGTGCGAGATTTTTGAATTGTAATGAAGATTTCGTCTAGTGAATGAAGCCGGGAGCCACTGTATAGCTGTTTGGTCCTTATTGGGAATTATCGGCAGTTGGCATCTGACAAAACCCCAAACTATCTCGAACCTGTGACCTCTCGGCCGGTGGTTCAAACACGTGACCATTTGGCCACGAGCAGATGATAACCAGTGTGATTAAACCGTACTAAGACAGGATGTAGCGCCGCCCATTACTCATTCAAGAGATCCGCATCAAGTATTTCCACGAGTTGACCGGCTTACCCAGCCGGAGCGTCTCAGATGAAGGATTCATCCGTCGGGTGAATTCCATTCCACCGTAAGAGTTACGTCTAGGCTGTTTGTAACATGCAGCTTCTTAACGGGGATATCCTTCTGTAAGCGAATCAAATCAGTTTTGAGTTTTGGGAGCTAGATACTCGTGGTTCGAAGGGAAAATCCCGTCCACCACTCTGAGTGTACGACAGATATCAATTTAGTGGTTCACCGACGTTATCTGACGGCAACTGACTCCCTGCAAACTTTCAGTAACACGAAGGTAGATGAAGTAAGGGAACTGCATTAGCTGCGGATGAATAAGAAAACAAACTATGTTGCTTGCGAAATTTCAACTTGGAAATATCAACCCGCCTGTATCGTCTAAACCTCTGAATTCCACATACACAGTCAGAAAGTTGAACAGCCAGCACAAAACGTAGATAGAGTGATCTTTGCACATTAGTTCCTCTTTCAAAAGTGTTTAAACTTCATAGCTTGCGTCTAAAAATACAATAAAATTTCCCATACATAAGTTTTTGCACTTGCAGTTAGTAGTTGGCAAGTACCTCAAAGCGAAATGTTCTAAAACCAAAGAACCTAAATGGTGTTGGTGTGGTTTATGGCTCAACTAAAACGTTATTGATGACACAAAAATTGTTTCGTGTTGGTTAAAAAATTAACAAGAATTCGATGGTTGGGAAGGATGGAATGATTGTGATTATGTTGAACAACTGTTCGGCACACACAAAAATTCCACTTCGCCACATCACGCATTTCCCCTGGCACCCACTGCACTTCTAAGAACTTGACTCCAGGTAAATCGGTAATTTTTTTTACCGAGAAACTCAACTGAATCGCTCGTCAATGTGTTAATAAAGAATAGAAAATAGAGTCCCTGTTGGGTTCCCAATTTACACCTTTCTAGTTTGTGGTTGAATGCTTGTCTCCATCAATCTCTTTCTTATGCTGGAAGGTTCGTGATTTGAACTCGACCTCTACTGCTGTTGTTAAGGTCCAGGAAACCTCGCACTATTTTAGCACTCGTGCCTCCTTTGTGTAGCATGGCAGCTAGGAACCGAAACGTTGCTCTCCCAGAACAAATATTTACTATGTGTGTTTCAGTGTGAACTTAGACTGATGCATATCTGGGAATGAATAAACTCAGGGGAAAACAGTAGTGGGCTGTCCAAGGGCTTTCGTCGATTTTATGGGCAACGTCAAGTCACAATGCGGGCAAGTTCTTCACATTAAAGTGAGAGGTGGGTTCAACTTGGGCGCCAGCAGGTAGCAAGCCAATGTTGGGTGTCTACAGGGAAATCGTATCACAGTATTTTACTGATGCAACAAAGGAGTGAGCTAGGGTGTCCCTTCAACCAATCAAGGAAGAGACATGCTGTTGGCATATCCAGTGAGTATATTTCTACCTGGTAGTTTTTCTTTCAGAACATCCGATCGAATGCATTCAGAATAGCACTGATGAAGAACTGATAACACTAGCGGAGACCGGAGACTCTACTTGGCGTCTAAAAAAGCGTTCATCTGTAGCACCCTTTCGGTGCCTAGCTGCCATGCCACCCGAAGGAAGCATGAGGGCTGGGATACTGCCAGGTTGCCCAAGCCTAGACACGGTAATTCGAGAGGCCGGGGTCGGATTCGAACCACGGACCTTCCGGTCAGTAAATTCGCGCTCTTACCATTTGGGCCATCTCGCTCCTGGCGTCTATATAATTTTGCACTAAATATGCAAGCCGTTAAGAGCTTTCAGCAGTAACTGGCAGGTGCTAGCAGAACACATTCGGGAGTACCAGTGGACGTCAGGTCAATCTTCTACTGGTGTTTTTGCAATACAGTAACATGTATGGTGCCCATGGCGATCGAGTTCTGTCACTACACGCTGTGGGGAGGTTTCTACATAGTTAAGCAAGGTTCTGATAGAATCAAAGGCAAGCGGCACTCTGATTGTCAGTGCTAATCATTAGTTTACCCGATTTGTCCCAAGATTATCCTTAATAATTTTCATAGAACTCTGCATCAAACGAGTGCACAGATGTGATCCCGTTTTGTGAAAACGTAGGAAACTGAGAAAAACCACAGTGTTATTAGACGACAAAAGCTTTCAATCGATCCTGAAAATCCCAGATATTTTTTCTGAATTTAATATTGGATTGAAGCCGCAAATGTTGGAATCGTTTGACAGACACACAAATCAGTCGAGTTCTCCACGACCGATTTAACTTCAGCACAGAAATGAGGTGGTGGAAATGATAGATAGCGTTTGCTAATTTTACGTCTAACTCAGACCAGCTGGAATGGCGTTTTATGCGTAGTTTTTTTGCATTCTGATGCATTTTCAGCTTTTGAAGATAAAATCCCCTTCATCAAAATGTTGATTTATGCCTCTTAGAGTTAAGCAACCGATATAACTTTGAGACGCGGTCTTCGGTTTGTCACAAGCAGGGTCAAAGGCTTCCTCGAGTAATTCAACTCTGCAACCTTAACGACGAGGACACTAAGAATGTGGTCATATATAGCTAATCGTTAGACTACTGGAAGCAACAGGCAACGCCATTTCAGCTTTCAGGCCAGACTCGTGTGAGAACTCACCTGAATTTGTAGCGTTTACACCATTCCCAATGTACATTATATTTCATTTGCATTCGATGGAGGGGAAGTTCATGAGAGGTACTCCTAACATTTGATCCTCAGCCGGTCCATTTCAGACTTTGGCGAATACAAGCTGTTAACACTGCTACAAGACCGAGCGGCTGCACACTGGTCCAAGAAGAGTGTCTGAGGTTTACCGAAACCTCGGTCAATTCTGACCTCACATGGCTTGTACGAAATGGTGATGTTCAATCTCTACAGGCTAAGAAATGAGTCAGATTTCATGGGAAGAGCTACATCTTGCTTAAACTGGAATGCGAAGCGTGGTGAATAAAAGCGGGGACAAAATAACCAAAATAAGACTACAAAATAGTGGTCTCGAATGCATTCTTACATTGATCGACAACGAAAAAGGAAAAATATATTGAGGCCAGATTAACTAACTGGGCGATTCGGGGTCAATCCACTTATCAATTCACTAATTGTTTGCTCGCTGATTCCGGTGGCATGCACACTGAGCGTTTGTCATGCATCGTATCTGTCAAACGGAGCCACTCTGAAAAACTTCCGAAAGTTTCAGATTGATCTTCGGACAAAAAATTGTTTTACCCGGTTTCATATCCTACAAATTCTCGGCCGATTCATTTTGGTTTGTTTAATCCAGCAAGCGTCGGCACCCCTGTGTATGCTTGGCTCTCCAAACAGATTGACATGTGGAGCATGCTATATCATAGGGCTGTTAGAAGGAACTATTCAAACGTTGACTTGATATACCTCGTTGAGAATGCAAATTTCTCTGACTCTTCATTTTCATCCTTTACTCAACACAGAGCTGTTATCGAAACGCACATTTATCTCGCCTTAGTATGTTGGGGCAACTCTTCTACTCCACCAAAGTGTATCATCAGTTAAACATTAATAGTTTGCGGGTTACTAGCTGTGGAATCATCAAGCATAATGGACTTGAGGGTAGGCTCACATATCACCGTGTCCTCCGTTCGTTCTGCTTTACCAACTCTAGTCCCAGTCTTATATTTGAAGGCGAGTTGGCGCCACTGGTTGCACTACCCGCGTAAACGGTGAAAGGCATCTATTCGGCGGCCCATGTGTCTCAGACAGTGCACCCACATTCAGCTGATGTTCAGCATAAGCCTTTGATTCGATTGCTCGACTTTCAGGGGGATAGCGATGCAAACATGCAGCTCTGTGTGTATATAAGTCATTGTAGCGCGACATCAAGTGTGGTAGAAATGAATACAGTGGTTGTATTCACAACTGACCAAATAACAGTCTGTCCACACCAAAACCACACAAAAGTGTCACTTCTGGGACGATTCCTCATTCTCTGTTTGTTATAATGTAAACTTTTCCTCTTTTTTGAAAACTGGAAGACGTGGGTCTATCTGTAACGTTGTGTTGTTTCAAGTTGGGTTACCGTGCAAACTCTACCACTGAACATGGTCTATATGCCCATCTTCATATTCATGGGTGGGTAGAATTTCGTACAGCAAGTGAAAATTATTTATAATGAGTAGAAATTTTCCAATTTTTTCAACTACACCCAGATTTAGTAATTGTTCAAACCACGTTAGTTCATAGTGTCATACCCTGAAGTATGCTTGCCAGCAGATGAAAATTCGTTATGGAATGGCTACCGTGAGCAGTCACTAAGAAAGGACCTAACCATAGAATGCGCCATCCAAGAAAACATAAAATTCCATGGTCGTTGGCTTGTTCGCTGAGCTGGGCAATTTGGTTGCAAACGTTTCATCACCAATCGAGGTGACATCATCAGTGAGTAGTTGTGCGTAGCGGTGGGCTAGTGGTTGTGCATAAAATTCCATGAGTACATAGGTATGTCAGCAGGAAATGTGAGTAAAGTTAAATAATATGAATTTTTCGTCTCGAGTCCTAAGACGTCACGAAAGGTGCAATTTTTGTAGAGGCATTAGGAATCATTCAATTAGCTTGATTTCCGTTGTACGCAAGCTCCTATCAGCTATTGTGTAATGAATACTGGACCGTAGATCACCAATCCTGAAGTCCCATAACAGTTCGAAATGGTCCCCAACATCAAAGAAGTGCCAAATTTTCCAATGAATAAATGCACTCGCGGAGGAATGGAACGAGAGACGAGTCGACTACTACTACCACATTCGTAAAGTTGATGGTATCGAGTCCATAATCGATATCTGCAAACAAAACTAGTGGGTTTGTAAAAACCTACCATGTGGATCATTTTGAAGATGTACTCTATGTTGCCTTCATCTTGCCGCACATAACACTAGTCTATCCTCTGTTTACTGATTGGTACTCTTGCCAGTGATTTAGCTAAAGTGGCCTGTACGAGTAACCATGTCCAGACAAAACGGTACAAGTCTAGTGCTGGAATTGCTCAATTATCGGTGGTCATGAGTAACCATGTCCAGACAAAACGGTACAAATCTAGTGCTGGTCAAAGTTCTACCAATGTTGTTGTCTTTTTATCAAGCTCCTTGTTGAGTAAAACTAATAGTTGACCGGTACTGGACTGGCGCGGCTCGGTAAAAGTAGGCACTCAGTATTCATTGCTAGATCAAATCCAACGCGACCTCTTGAGTTATTGTGTATAACCGGCCATTTGAAAGCTAAAGATTTCGCCGCCTCCGCAGGCGAGAAGGGTCATTTCTGCGGACATGCTGTAACCAGAACAATCTCCATGGCAAGCACTGTTTGCCTAAACTAGCTTTTGGTAGAACGCCCACCTCTGCGGAATGCTCTGCGTGAAGGACAACCAAACGGCTCAGGAACAGCAAGATGATTTCTTCCAAATTCGGTGCATAAGGCAGAAACTGGTACCTCTTTTCCTTACACAGTGCACAACCACTTTTGGTTTTTGGAAAGTATGAAATTCAGAGTTATGGTTACGGAGAACCATAGGATTTAGCTCCGTCAATCAACTTGGCTGGCTTGAAATTTGACGGGCCTGGACTCTTTTGCTATACCAACAGCGTTTCTTCTCGATCCGAGCACACACGTGAACCAACAGGGTGCAAAGCTGCACAGGCCTTCACTCACAAACGGGTGAGATCTCAGTTTCTGACAGAATTGTTGCAATGAGTGCTACTGTTGTCTAGCCCTAACACGGTTGGCACTGTCAAAAGATTGTGTCATAAACAACAGCAGATCTTCGGTAAACAATATTCTGTGTGCCCACCACAGTCGCGCATTAACATCGGGTCCCAGATCTTGATAAGGCAGTTTTTTGCATGCTTCAACAGGATCACCACCTTAATTGCTTAACGTCCACTGTGGCGTACATGTCTGCTCAAGCTGATCAACCAGCTTCTAATTTACTTCAAATGGTCACGTGAGTGGTTTAAATGGTGTTGTATATGCGAGGGGAAGTGTGTGAAAATATACCAGCGTGAGGATGCATGGAGTGAGCCACTTGAAATACAGGATTACGAAGCTTCATCTATGGGATGCGCGGTCAGAGAAAAATGAGGACTCCCTGATTGCGATAACGTTTGGATACCGGTGATGCAGTTGAACCACAAAAATAGCAGCCTAAATGCGTGCGCCTACCTATTTGGAATAGCTCCTCCCAAGTCATACGAATTCGGCTGTCCGCGGGAATAGACGAGGGTGGCGGTTGGCCGCGTGCTATTTTCAGAAGCTGGTAGTCCTGGTATTGGTTTCACGATTCGGTCTTCTGCCCAGGTTATTATGAAGACCGAATGCGTCAGTAAACCAGTAAATGGAGCATAGATGACGGACATCAACATTCGTAGTAAAAGTATCCCCATTTCCGAATACCATTGTTTCACCACTATACACCCTTCGAATGTTATTCGATGGGGCATCAGAATGATACTCGAAAGGAACCTCCGCGGTCCTGGGAAGTTCTAACCTCTTGACGCTTGGGTCTCTCAGTGCTGACTTCGCTGTGAACACGTATCGGAAACTTATGCAATAATCGGTTTCTTATTATGCTTGTCGACAGATCCAAACCGAATTATATCCCATATTTAAACCCTCAAACGTCTACGGTTGCTCTCTCCAAGAGTAAAAACCTTGTCGAAACGAACGGATTTTCACATTCTGAATTATTTTTCAGTGAGGTCTTACGAAAACTTTGAAAGCGAATATCGAATTTCGGGATATTTGCTTGTGCGGGGCAAGCAGTTCGCTTGTGAAAGCCTTTAGAATCCTTGTTAAACTCATCTAGAATGAGGATGGTTAGGAGTGTAAATAATAAGTCCGTTCATACACCACTCACAAGCCAAACCCAGATTTAGAGCAAAGTGGCCTACTTGCCAGAAGAACGATCACTCAATTATGTGCGTGAAAAAGTGTTAAGTGGAGACTTATCTGAATTTGTTGCTTCAAATATTTACTTGTAACATTATTATGATGCTGCTCCTTTGATCACAAGAGAATAAAGAGCTGTTCACCAAAGCTTTCATGATGAACATTGATCCGTAGGCAGTCAGAAGTATGACTGCAATTCTGATTAAGTTCGGACTGTGACAAATACACTCAATTCCACAATTGTTCGGTTTAAGTGGGTGGGAGCGTCAACCGAATGTGCTGAACAACGAACGCTTAATGTTTCAGCTGGTATAACATTCGAGATATTGCAGTATATTTTCTTGAAACAATCTCATGACCAGTGTTTTTTTGGAGAAAATATACTGTAATACCTCGAATATCGTACCAAATGAAACATGAGACGGTCTTTGTGAAACACTCTCAATTGAAGACTAAGCAAGCGATTCATTTGAATTTTCCGTTAACGAAGTTAGTTTGAGCACATTTCGCGAGTCTCGTGCAATGTGCGTTCAATTAGAAAGTAGGGATTGCGGAAACTCAGGGACTGCGGTTAATCCATAAGCCTCAATAAGTGTGACACGGATCGTGAGCTGTTGAAGAGTTTTAGGCAACCTGATGAATAGTGTCCCTCCAAGAAAATGTTCGAATCATGTTTAAGGCGATCTCATCACAGCAAAATTTGCTGGCTCACTGACTGACAATTTATAAAGCTATATGTGCACGACAAATCACGACAAAAATCGCCACTGTATTGTTGTTCCTTCACGCTCGAAACGAAACAGTTTATTCAAATGGTTTAGCGTAATATGGGGAACTGGGAGGCTGGAATTTTGGGTCCCAAAGCTACGGAAGCTGATGGGAAACACCATCTATTTTGATGGAAATATTTGAAGCAGAAAACAAGGTGTTGCGTGTTCCAGGAAGTCTACCAATAAGGTTTGACCTGAATGGTAGACCGAAAGGGGAGTATTCTTCACAGTTCGATGTTAAGTCTGCGGGGCAGCAATTATCCGAATCTGTTTATCCCCTTTGTTTGTGTAAGCACGTTCACTTTTGGGATGGCGAACATCTACTTTTTACAATTCCAGGTTTTTTAAGTTCCAACACCCTACCTTATTTGACCATGATCGAGCGTGATGTAGCAGACAGCTTTATTGAAATCAGTCACACAATGAATGTGACGTGACACACTCCTGTCCATTAGCTGGATCGGTTTTGTGTTGCTGCCTCGAATTTCTCACAGGTGTGCGATGGCACTAGTTAGGACCTCGAATGCAGCTGATACGAACGTCACTATGGTCCACTGGAAAGTTACACGGTGCTTATGGAATGCCGCACATTATCGAGACTATATATAATAAATGAACATCGTTTGGATTCATCGGCTACTTATGACCCTATTGCAAAATCGCATCAAATTCATCCTTCTGTAACCTCACAAATTACACTTGGTCGCATTCAGAAAACGAATCAATAAGTCCGCTTGCTTCAGTCGTCTTGTTCCATTAAGAACTTTTTCCAAACTGTCTCCAATGTGTTAAAATATCTGAGTAGGGATCCCAAAACGCAATTCAAATGAATTCGAGTTTGCCACCTGTGTTCAATTCAGGTTTCTGTGGACAGCCTGTCTTATGGGTCGCATTCGCGGGACTGAACTTACTACAGTCGTGCCCCTCTGAATAACGACAATTCGAATGTAGCCTTCTTCTAGATGACTCGTAACTTTACCTACTCAATGAAATGTGAAATTTTTATACGTTGCAGCAACATCGAGGACTTCGTATGTTGTGAACGCCCTCCTGGCAGAATTTACCGAAAGATGTTCAATCATAAAGTCTTGACTGACGATGCCAACACAGAAGTCGTTCGCCTACAGATCCAGTGGTTCTACCGGCTGAGCAGCCTTCCAACTGTCCTTGAGCATTCATGAAGCTCCTGCTCTGTGAGTCAGCGACTGCATGTTGTATCGACCCTTCGGGACCATAATTATAGGGGAGTTCTCCATCTGGAAGCCCGAATAGCGAAAAATCACCCGGCATTCTTCTAAAACTATCTTAAATTACCAAATTAAATCACACTTCCCAGTAAAGTAGGTTCTAGTAAGTTAATTCTTTCCAGCCAAATTATAGGAATTTTACGTTTCCGACTTCAAGCTCCTGACTTGACTTATCAATCATCAAACTCGTGTGACAAAAAACTCCAAAGATCCACGCCAGCAATGCGGGTCCAACTTAAACAAGGCGGTTCACAAAATTTTCTGTCATTAGTTCGAGTACAATTATGCGCTGTAGTAGTTCGATCATGTAGAAGCACCAAACTGTCCTTTTCGGTGTACGAAAAGCTTAGTATCTGGGACAGCCTCAAGCCGCAAAAGTTGTTTTTAAAGGCCAAAGTCCTCTGCGTATTTTCGATATGCGTGAGATTCCAGAGTGCGTTTTTCGCCTTACAAGTTAGATCGCTTGGACTAGAAATGACTGCTACATTTATCGCTGTTGAGGGCCTTCACAGCGAGTTGCGACGTTCGTTAGCTTCAAGACCGTCAAAGGTCACATTCGTTTCCGATTTGCATAACCTTAGTTGATTTCTTTTGTCATGATAACAGTGGACAATCTCTCCCGCTCTAGTACCGCTGCAGAACTATGGTCGCCACGATACGAAGCAGTCAGCCCTCCTTTTATTCAACACAAATAATATTTGACTGGTGGCTAACAGGACAGTAATTTACAGACGGTGGATGGCTGACAATCCGCCCATGAAAATATCATCACGCAGGTCACCAGGTCAAATCTAATTTCGGTTAGGGGCTTGTCGCTCATCTAGCCACTCCAGTCTCGAGCCTCTTTTAATTCCTGAGTGCAACACCCGGGTTTCGAATTGAAACGTCAACTCGGGTCACCAACTGGTCACCTTTCACTCCTTCGTTGCTGTTTTCGGAACCCAAATCTCCGACCTGGTGACCACACTCATCGTTCGAGTGTTCTCGGTAGAGGGATGGCGTTCCTGTTAACACCCATTCCCGCTTTTCCGCCCTACATCTCCATCCATGGTACATGTACACCGGAGTTCTAGTTTTTCTTATTCAGGTTCCGTGTAACCCGTTGTAACAAATACTTTCGTCATGTACAACCGATAACCAGACTACATCATCATTATCAGCTGTAATAACCGCGTACTTGTCGCCAGTGGCTGT
>NW_008751928.1:188021-209017 GCF_000715545.1 Opisthorchis viverrini | reverse complement strand
TGGTAATGGCTTTCACACTTCGCTGCCAAGTCATTGTTTGACCGCCTCTGGCTCTCTTCCACCCTTCCCGTGGTTGTGTGAACAGAGCCCTTCGAGAAAGTCGGTCGACTGGCATACGCAGCACGTGACCAAGCTAGCACCACACTACGCTTCCTCTGTATTCCCGGGACGTCATTTTTGAGCACATTCTTCGATCCCATCCGACAACAGAGCTCCGTGTCCACAAAGCTCAAAATTAGGAGTGGCAAGCCTCTAATTCCCACGGAGATTTTGTACAAGCCGCGGCTAGGTTCTTCTTACACTCATCTTGACTCCTTTCGAGAAAGAGTACCTGACCGAGACTGTGACACTGCAGCCCGTCTTTCATTTGACCGTAACAGTAGCCTATTTAATTCCAGCGGTCCCTTCACTCCCCTCCAGAATAACTCGCCTTTGAAATCAGTCGCCTCTTCCGTATTCCTGAACTCCAATAACTGTCCGAGCACCCAGTTAAAACACACTTCTTCCACAAGTAGAATAATCATGTGCGATAGGATATTTTTTGTTATGGAGGTCGTAGTGAAGAGAGCATTTGTGAAAATAAATACACAAATCAAGGTAGTTTATCCTACTTCCGGTTTGCAGAGCATGAAACTAACGGGGCATCACGCATACCTGATGCGAACGAGTGAAGCAGTCGAATTCAAATCCGTTGCCTGGAAATGAACGGGCCTGACGTGCACGCCGTAGGAGAGTGAATGTGACGCAATAAGACTATCGATATCAAGCGTAGCCATTCATACCGAAAGAAAAATCAGACTTTAGTCTGGAGGTCAGGTAGACTAGCCAAGTTGTAGAAAATACTGTTGAATAATGCTAACTTACTAAACTACTTAATCGATGCTCACAATTTTCGTCCCCGACCATTGGGAGGAGGACTGCATTATATATATATATACGTAATATATTAGGTTGCATAACGCTACCGCCGGATCTTCCGAAAATAAACATTAGTTTGGTGGGAGCGAAGTGACTGACCAGCCGTATCGCAATTAAGCTCACCGTTTTCAATCTCCATATGTTAATATCAAGACTTACAATTTCCCGTCTTAACGGTCTTTTAATTCCAAGCTTGTAGGCTTTAGCCCACTTAAGCTGTTACTTCCCAAGTTGGATGGCCTAAATTGATGATCGGTTGTGGATTGAGGGCACGAAGCGAATAAGAAGAAACCCGCCATTTTGGCTAAAACATACGAAATTTGCGACCTCCGGTGTTTGTGGTACGGTTACCCAATCACTAATATTTAGTGATCTATCTCTATACAGGGAACGTTGGATCCTCACAATTGTCTTGACATCACCAAGACCTACTAGAGAGCGCGGAACCTGATTAAATAAGGTTACAACGCATGAGTCACCCAGCTGCACAGTATCCCATAATTTGCACGGGTCCAACATGGCCACTTGTCACTCATTTGGGTCAGAGTGCAGTAGGAGCGCCCACCATGCAAGTGTTCTTACTGACTGGGGCATCCCTTCACAAGGGTGTATCGACTTCACCTCCGTCTCATAAATAAATCATTCAGCTGTGGCACGCTTTCGGTGCCTTGATACCATGCCAACGGAAGGAAGCACGAGAACTGGGATACTGCCCAGTTGCCGAAGCCTAGAGAGAAGCAGTCGAGATGCAGACGTTGGGTTCGAACCACGATCCTTCCGCCCCGTAAGCTGACGCTTAAACCACTCAGCTCTCTCGAGCCATCACATAAGACTGGGCGAAACTGGCACATTCCCCCTCGAGCTCGCTGTTCCGTTGTATGTTCGCTGCTATCATGTGACATAGATTGTCATAGCTGCACTACGCTGGTTGATCCTGTCACTCGCCTGATGTAGGTCTAGTATCTACTACCTGTGCCACACTTAGTACACCCAACAATCCACCACCATCAAGATTGACTTCGGATTTTTTCAACGCAGCAGTCACAGTGCGTTTGCTTACCCGTCATCGGTGGCGCAGTTACCACGGCCAGGTTCAACCTATATGACTTCAGTGTGGTTCGGGGTCTATTAGCCGCAGAATGCTCTTAGCTGCACATCCTTTACGAGTGAAGTAAGACTTTTTGCGCCAAAATGTTGCATCTTGTTGCCCATGTGCTCAAACCAAAAACCATCCTAATCTACATTCATATTTTTGCAGCTCACCAAATTTTATTGCCCACTGAAGCAATCGTACCACTGGCGGAAAAGTCTGGTGGAACAATTTCCCAGCATCGTTGAGATTCCGGGATGCTTAAATGGGACTCAAAAGTTTGGACTGGTAGTCAGAATTCCATTGCTCGATTGCTTTGGTGCACCAGTGACATGTCATAGACTTCGAAAATTCGATTTCATTGTGCAAATACTGTGCGCCGTGTGGTGCTGACTGATTCGAATTTTTTCAGCGCGTGGGCAGTGTGTGACATAGACCAATGAAAACACAAGACTGCAGTCGTATGACAGGGTGACGCATCTACTGGATGGCGTATGCGCGCACAAGTGATGATGATGATGCGAATAAGGACAATGTTCGCGGCCCGTAAAGGGGCTTCTGTCGATATGGTTATGGTTGCAAACACTCATTGTGGTACGTTGGGAAACGGTCCGTTTCGAATCTGAAACGAAACCCACACGACTTGTGCAATTTTCCCAAGCTGAAACAGTGTTGTCTGGCAAACGATTTTTGACTTCTGCGAGCTACCATAATTGCCGTGCGGTTATCCTGATATAAATAACGCTGTTAGATTCTTGGACTAAGTCACATACAAGTCAACGAAGTAGCTTAGGTCTAGCAATAGAAAGACAGCCCTGGGGTGTTCCTTCTTCATCAGGGTGGAATAATCACCAAATGGATGCCACAAAACTTTTATCTCCATGGTGCATCCTCTGACGTAAAGAAGCAATGTACTAGTGACCAGGAAAACTCATACACGATGTCAAACGATAAGACATTCATCTATCAGCTGAGGTCAACATATAATATTGCATTGCGCATGATGGAATTCACATCGAATTCACGAGATCAGATGCAGCTGCTGCTGTAGCGCAGTAGTACTGATAACAAAGGGAATGGAATTGCATTGTGAAGGTCAGATATAGGAAATAGGAACCATAGCGATCGCACGTGCGCAAAAGAGCAGCATTTTCGAAGAAAACCAAGAAAACTGGTGAGTTAAAGACAACAACAGTCAAATGAATGGGGTGATGTGTCAAGAGGGTATATATATATGTACGTATGTATGTATATATATATACTTCGACACACTGGTGATACTAGGGTGGAAGCGCTACTACAAATGAATGAGTTGTGCCCTGGAAAAGACGGACAGAATATTGAGGGCGAGCGCACGCACGTTAACCGGATGGGGGAAGAGACGTGTGCTAATTCGCGAGGGGTAAAAACTTAACGTGACGAATAGGAGGAGAACCGAATATGACCTTAACTCCGACAACTTTGAATCCAAAAAGGTTATAGAAAATAACTGAATCCTCTAGAAACAGCTCATAGAGACAAGATTGAGGGGAGGGCGCAGACCAGGAGGAATAGTTCATAGGACTATATACAGGGATGTGAGAGAGAATTCATTTTTACCTAGTGGAGGACGCGTATAGGGCAAAAAATTCGTAACAATTCCACTGGTGATCCGTACATTATAAACCAATGACAACGTGGTTTTCTAGAAAAGAGTACCCGGTACAGGTGACAAAGGGGTTTTGAGAATCGAGTGTAAGATGGAGATGAACCCACAAACCGATAAAAGACGAATAGTATGTTATAGGGTGGGGCGAGGAAAAACAACACACGAGTAATCTTGATGTTTCCTACCGGGAATAAACAAAACCAATGCATGTGAAAACACGAGGTAAAAGTATGAACCAAAAAGGTGAGGAAATGCGTGTGTGTGAGAGAGAGCTCAAACCAATGGTGATAGCATCAATGGCGAGATTCGTGTTGTTAACACGCTAAACGAGTGTGCCGCTGCAGAAACACTAACAAAGGGAATAGCAATAACCAATCTAATGTCATGACAGGCGATCGGTTAGTGGGAAAACCGTTCTGTTCATGTCAATTGGATCACCACGCAGCGGACGATAAGAAGTCGGAAGAGGAAGGGGGAGTCCGAAATAGGACCGAGGACGCCGATGGGCGATGATGAGTAGATGCGTGATACGTGCCATATACAATGAGTAGTGGAAAGGAGTTCAATAAACGTGGCTGGTAACTAAGACGAGTTATTAGAAGAGGAGGAGGCAAAAATCACCTCATACAGGTTGGCGCGTTTATCACCAGACCCAGTCACAACGAATTTGTCGTCCGGTGAAATGTCACACGTGAGGACCGATGCAGCTTCTTTGGTCTAAGAGTGTGAGGAATAACGGGTAGAAATATACGGTGAGATGTATCGTGAGATGAAAAGCGAAAGTGTGATACAAATATATGAACAAACGGCGGTCTACAAAACAACAATGATTGAGATGGTGGACGCATCATAAAATTATCAGGATATCTACCATTTGATGGCCAGAAAAACGCTGTACCAATCCGTTCGCAACAAAGCCGTATTGCTCATCAGTGACACAAGGACGCAAGACAAACTCACCTCTAGGAGACAAGCACCATACGGTGTACGCCAGGCGTTCACCTGATGATCTTTGCCTGTAGTTAGGAACCAGTCACCATGGTGGGCGAATCGGAGGGCTAAAACACAACTCTCGTGGTGTGTTAATCGGAAGTGCTGAGGTTGCGGTGTTGGAGGTTGAGAATAGGACATGGGAGACAACGCGGGACTAGATTCGTCACGCGATCCAGCAGCAGAATTCGAACTACTGACGGCAAACCCATCAGGACCGATTGCAACTACTTCGACCTCGGATGATTCGAGACCCACAGCCAACCAACTGCCAACACCCGAACCACCCCTGCTTCCGACACCACCGCCACCACTAACAGACTGAGGACTCGATGAGTCACGCATCAAGCCGGTGCTAGAAGCTGAGTCCCCATCGCCTGATCGAGGGGAAACCGAAGCAGTCTGCCGTCGACCAGCAAAACCATGTCCATGTGGAGAACCGTAATTAGTGGTCAGCCCCAAGGAGAAAACTTGGGATTTGAATTCCATGAAGGCGAGAGAGCGGGACGTCTGGAATTAAAAAAGAAGTGATTTGATCGCAAACGAATGAGCGGATGTTAACTAACCAAGTCGGATACACATCGACAGAGACAATAGGTCATATTCATGCTAACGAGTTGCAACACACTGGTGCCATGTGAGGCTGTGACCAAACAAGATGTGGCGCGTTTGTAATGGGAGTGGTGCTGAGCTCGGGGAAAGTTCACCGAGGATGACGCGACTATTCCACCCGAAGAATACGTCTGAAAGCCTTCCATAACTTTACCAAATGCCGTGCGAAGTTTATTGCCTCCATAGACAAAATACTACAAAGGCATAAGGCCAACAGAAAGTTGGAGTGGTGTTCCGAAAACATAGATGCGCACACGGTGTAAAGCGCACAACGTAATTAATCGATAAGTACCGACCTTTCGACATGAGGTCTTCGAGAGTACATGAAGTACATGAGTTGCCCCATCACTAACACGGGCGACGGTGGCCTTTTTCTACTGATGACAGTCTATTGTTCAGTGTGTTGAAGATGTTCACAGAACTGGTTATCTCGCATTTCACGGAACACCTCCACCAAAAAGGTATATTATAATGGTTGAAGAAGAGCCTCGTGTTCGTAATCGGGTACCCAAGCATGGTCCTAGAACAGCACAACCACAGGTAGTTAACCTGTAACCTGTTAATACGAAATACTATGTAAACTACTTTGATGGACGTAGTTCAAAAGCTTCCGAAATTTCTTTTTACAGGTTCGGTTCGACTAACCAGCAAAGAAAGGTGCCACCACATCTGGATAGGTCTACATTTTGAGTTTTGAATCATTAGGTCGTTTTACGGCTACCTTTGATCTCACCTCCACCCTACCTTAATTTAACTATAAATGCAAACAAAACACCAGAAACCAATCTCTCCTTTTACCCGAATGACTTCCGCTTGCTTCTGTGTGCTGAATGAGGGTACGGTGGAGTACGGGTGAGTGGGGCCCGCTTTTTAATTCGATTAGTTGAACTATCAAGTTCTTGCTCATAGGCGTCATAACAATTGATCATAAATAATGATCTGGATCCACTAGGAATCGGATAATTTTCAACCCATCCTCTTGAAAATTTTCATATTAATGAGAACAAAATAATAGTTGATTTCACGTGTGTTTGAACCAAGTCTACAGAAACGTCACGTGACTGGTCTTTGGCCATCCATCTGAAATGCCTTAATTAACAACTTTCGTACTTAGACTGACTGCAAGGTTCAGAATTCATAGTATGGTGACTGTCAGGTATGCCGTAGGATTAACAAGCAAGACCTAAAAAGCAAGCTGCCAGTAAAGATAAGATAACTTCATACATGAGCTAAAATATTGTGAGCCTGGAGCCAAAGTGTTCTGCTACGATCCGTATACTTGATAAACTGCACTATTCAGAAAATGGCCTCGATATGGATTCCAAGTGTTCCCTCCCCATGAAGTGTCTGCTCGACGCTTACTCAAATGTCTGAATGAGCAACGCAGATATCAATGAAGTTTTAAGTTTGAGTATGCCAAACTATATTGGACCGTGGAACTCTGCTAAATCCGTCCGTAGACAGAACAATTACAAACTATATTGGACCGTGGAACTCTGCTACATCCGTCCGTAGACAGACAGAATAATTGAATCGTTTAACCGTAACACCCTTTGGACGCAAAGCTATCATGAGAGCGGAAGCAAGTGCGAGGACTAAGATATGCCGCTCAAGCTATCCAGCTGGGTAGTCTTTGGGTCAGTAGAGGGGTTTGGAAGTAGTCAGCAGGGACTTGTGTTTCGCTTGCGTGGCACTTTCTAATCTAGAGTTATTATAGCGATAAACTGGAGATGCTGCACACGAAGTCAACATTAGCCGACTTTGGTAATCCATATTAATGCCAGAGTTCGTGATTAAGGCGGCATCCCAACGCAGTTTCATTTTTCGCTTTGCAAGATAACTTTTGTGAAATAAGTTGCTATTGTTGGATCGCACGGCGATTCATTAGCGAGGATGATAGATCCGGTAGTGATTAGGGAAGCAGTAAATTGTAGAAAACGGCTTCCTCAAGATGGAAAGTGACCGGCGACCATAGTTCAAAAAGAACTTACGGGAGCACGAATATCCCAACAGCAGACTTTGTGATCCAGACCACCGGTCCATAGACGGTTTCCATCTGGACACAGTTCAACGCAAGAGGTTCCGTCTGTATGACCGTGGAACTGATGAACGACACTTTGATTGTGCACATCCCACACAGAAACATAACCATCGGAGCAACAGCTAAAGATGATGTGGAGATATGAGAGACATGAGCTTAGCTATACACCACGTTTCGGGACTCGATAATAGCACTCATCCTGCATGAAAGGTACCGGTCTAGAGCCGATGGTCTAGACAGGGGTTGACGATAACCACATGACCAAAGTGATTGGTCTGACGCAACAGTATCAACAATAACTGCGAAAATGTTAGACCACAATAAGACCACTAAACAGTAATAACCAGCGGCTCGATCAAAAATAACTGCTGCAGAGAGGGCACCAGTGTAGAGACTAGCATGAATAAATTGAGACTTTTGTATAAGTCTAGTCTTCTTTCATCGATTTTAGAGTTCGAATAATGTAATTAAAGCTGGCACACATTTTACTCCATCCATTGCTTTTTTTCAGATTTGTGAGCTCAAATTTTAAGTCAGCTTAGGAATTTGAAGTTCACTATAAATAGAAATTTCTTTATGGAGAGAAACATGGCTGCGATACTGTGACGACCCCGTCGTTCTCAGTGCTACCAGCTGTGAAAGCTATTGGCTTATCAGCCATCATGTAGCCAATGTAGGCTGTCAGTTAAGCATCATTAATTCCACAGAAAAAACGCCGTACGCTACTGTACGTTGTCAATCAACCGATCGAGTAGAACGAAATGACCCTCGGTTATCAATAAACCATTTTGGCAAGGAAAATTCGCTGTTATGACCTGTCCAGTCCTCTCACGTTTTTTCAACCATGCAACAAGGTTTTTAGAGATTAGCTGTACGGTGATACGTCAGTAAAACATTTACTTGGTTCTGCTTGGTTAGCCGTCAACCAAGCAGTGAGAAAGTGCATTCGGCCGATATGCTCATGCACTGGGGGTCACCTTCGTAAAGAAGGTTACGTTTGTCGTTGTTTTGTCTCCAACTAAGAAAGCTCTGTAACGCAAAGACGCGGAATGGACGCCTTTGAGAACGTATTAACACAAGGCATGCACATACAGCTCAGTTCAGTCTCGCTCCAGGATAGTGAGAGTCGTGAATGACAGGCTAAATAAGTTGGCCGAGTGGTCTCCATATGAACACAGTACACTGGGAATTACGCGAGGTTGACTACACAACCTCAAGCGCAAGGATACGCTAATGATACCAGTTATCTTCAGTTCTTGTCAGCCGATGCATCGGTGAGATAACAGTATAGATCTCTGAAGCTTCATTTAGAGCAACTCAGGAATAAAGTGTGAATATCCCACCCTAATCACACCAACAAATTCATCAATCCAAGTGACGGAAAACGCAACAAGACTGCTTTTGAGGGCTTGGCCATATCATCGTTTGTCACGGAATCTGACAAGTTATGGTAATCCATAAGGATAGCTCTTCATCACTGACTAAACTGGCTGTGAGTGGTGTAATCGAGTAAGAGGCAATCCGTCAGCTGTATCCGATGTTACTACACCGAAAAAGCTCAAATTTATGACATAAGGAAGATAACACCAACTGTCCGATTTCCACATCGCATTGGAAAAAATCGTGCTGCAAGGAACATGGATCGTTCTACGACGGATATTCTAGCTCATATCAACAGCGTTTGCCAAAACAGTTCTCCAAACTGATTCTGTGTCCACCAGTCTAGACGGATTCACAACATAAATATACTATGGGTCACTTTAATGAGTGACTTAAAAGAATATCCAACAATTCCATGCTCATAATACACCTTGCTGGCAGATGTGGAACAAACCGATTATTAAAAAAGTGATGAAGTTAGAAAACCAACGTCACGGTCGCCCAATGACCTTCTTGAGAATACACAACCATACACCACGACGCGTAGCTGCTGTGAGATAGTGGAATCCAAAATTCCCATGGACCAACCGGAATGATCAAAGTTTTTCGGAACTAATCTCAACGCGCATGAATAGGAGAACGCACACGAGATGAATAGTCAAAACAATTTACCTGTAACAAAGTTTTCCATTAGGTGATAAGGCCAACGCGTAGCACGCAGGGGCTTCAAACGTTAATTCGGCTTTACGACGCCCAGGGCCGTTCAAATCCCATAAGGTTAGAGCGTTTGATTCGCCGCCTATGATGAGGTGACTCGCATCCTGAAAGTGAAACAAACAGTATTTTAATACTCTGAATTGAGTAACCCTCGGATATTTTAGCTAAAATTACGTGGTATGAGACGTAAAACCGTTTGAAAACTAGTCGTATAAGTCAGCCCCACGGAAGTAAGATACATTTTTTGGTGTGCACTACGCATGTGGCATGTGAAAAGATATCACAAACGCCCCAGCATAGTTTATAAAAATGGCTGCCATAAAACAGAACACCTACCGCTTCCACAGCCGACGACTGCCGACCAAAACCAAAGCATATGATGCTTAGATGATGGGTACAGATTCCTCCAAGAGAGTTGTATCATGCACGGATCAGTGTGCCCGACTTCAGAGCACACAAGGTGCGAAGTAGCTAGCTTCGGTTCTGATCGAACCTAATGGAGTGCAACTATATAAAAAATTCTATGAGGGCCCTTTAAGGTTTGCAGTTGCAGTTTCAGTCCGAACGTTTGCAGGCTGAGAATGGCGTCAACTTGGGTGGTGTGCAGCATACGGTGTGGACACAATCAAACCGGGAACGGAAGATATGATGCTTTGGGGACCAACCTCCGAGCTTTTCAAGCTAATGTTCTTTTCTCCAGTTGGATTGAACGGACAACGGTTGGCGTTACTTATGGCAGTTATTTTAGCCAAAGGTTATCAGTTTTCGTCCAAAAAGCTCAAACCAACAATAACTAGAGTTGGTTCTCGGTAGGTAGACAATTCGTGAAGTCAGAAGCAGTCCACGAGAACGGAATAAGGATATCGTATTTGCGGCTTTTCGTTACTTACAAAGCTGAATGGAAAGAAAGCCGCATACGGAACAGTAACGATTTTTTAGTCATAACCGTCAGTGTTTAGTTACGAACAGTTTGGAAATGGATCGGCAAAGGATATAACAAACCCCATCAAAGGGAACTGCATAAAATGGATTATTCTCTTATAAACCTTAGAGACTGTCATTTGCTGACCATGAGTTGACTTTTCTTCACTTCACTCAAACACTAATTTCATGGTATCTTCACGGAGAACTACAGCAGGTAGGGATGGAGCTGTTTGTTGGCCATTTCATGACCGCAGTTTCATGGACAGGAAGATAATCTGCTATGCATGAATTAGCGTATGACACTGAAGAAATTTATAACTGAATGTTGATTTATATAAACCGTTCAGCTGTAACGCATTTCCGGTGCCTAGCTGCCATACCGCCTGGAGGAAGCATGAGGGCTGAGATACTGCCAGGTCGCCTAAGCCTAGACAGGGGAAGTCGACAGGTAGAAATTGGGTTCGAAACACGGATCTTCCGGTCAGTAAATTCGCACTCTAAACATTTAAGCCATCTCGCCCTAATGATATATATATATATATATACTTATATTTGAATCCAACAAGCTTGGTCAGTTCAGCCGACCAAGCGATTATATGAACTTTTTATTAGTTGGATAGTAACTGTTGGAACAGATACCATAGCACAGAGGGCCCTACACGGGACTGATACGAATACGTAATACGGACGCACTTGAGTCTTGCGTGAACAGTCACTAGCCACCATTGCTGGACACATTCGGTTGGAGCGCGATCCGAAAATGAATAAAAATAGTGGAGTCGACTGAAAATAACACTTTTTGCGGAGCAGATAAGACATCTGATGAGTATTCCCATATTAATGCGCAATACAAAATATTTTTTCTATAAAGTATCGACTGGTAAATACAATCACAAGTAGGACATACGGTTAACATGTTTGTATAAAAGCAGATTAGGTGCTAAAGGGTACGGTAAAGGAGAGTACTTGAGGCACTCAACCAGCGTCGATCCAGAACCGCAGTAAATGCTCTCATGTGACGATTTGGATGAGACCAAGTTGGCCATCGCCTCTGCTGTGGAACGAATTAACAGCACTCAACACATCACGCTAAACGACCGAGCCAAATGGACATGGTGATTTACATCGGTCCGGTGAGTTGAAATCGCGCTCATCATGCTTTTGGCTAGTCCCGTTCCACAGCGTGACATATGTGATAAGGTAGGTGTGAAGCCATCCGATCTATAGCGGGCGGCATTCAACCGTCCACTGCATGAACTCATTAGTTTCCGCCTAATTGGTTCAGAAGCACCGTCGCTTCTGAATGGTAGGTTAATGTAGATGGGCATCTTCTGGAACGATGGGTTTCCTCTTTTTGTTGTGAAGGGCTGTCTCAAACACTATAACAAATTTGGCGACAAATTTTGACCTTTGAGTGCAATGGCAATCGATAGTTCGCAAAATAGTCACTACTATGAAGATTTTGCAGTGTTGATGCATTACACAAAAATGCTGGAGAAGTACGACCAAGGGAATAGAAAAAATCGAGCTAGCCTGCGATAGTAAGATTTGTGAACCTAGGTGGTGACAAAGAGCTATGTAGCATCGGAATAAACAATGGCAGGAATCAATACGAACAGGCAAAGTAGTGGACATACCGGGAACAACTTGATCGACCGAACATAACTGTCTGGGCAAAGGCAGTCGAAATTCATTAGGGGAGCGATATCTCTCGTTGACATCCCGGACAAGTTTGTTGCACTGATCGCTGACAAGTCCCATAGCTTGACGCTACCCCGAGCACCGGTGTAAGCGAAGTGAGCAGCCACAGCTGGGATTGCGTTGGAACTGGGAGATCCTGCCAAGCTTTCTGCGTCGCTGGTGGTAGCATTGCTTAAAGCGCGGCACGAATCAGACGAGGTAGCGAACGAGGAGGCACGACCGACTGGGCATGCTCCGATCGTGACTGCACAAACCACATCTCCATGTGGCAAACTAGCGAGGTGCTGGAGCCGCTTGGGTAAACCTGAGGCAGTTGCAGCACCTGGAGCGGACGCTAGCGCACAAGGCCTGAGTTGACCACCAGGAAGGACTACGAAAGAATAAGCACCGGGTCCGGAGGAGCTGGAGGACAAAAAAATCAAACGCTGTAACCCATATAGTCATTCTACAGAGTAAGAATAGTTTAGAAATGCCACAAGGAAAACGTGAATTCGGGAAAGTCGTTGGCAATGTTAACGGTATTGAGGTGAACTAAAGTAATGAGGCTAACCCAACGGCTGTAGTTCAAAGAGTTCTGGTGTTGCAAGCGGGACCTAAAAGAGAGATAAGGAATTCCATTTTCCATACCACCCACTCTGGATAAGACCCGACAAAAAAAGTATACTAAATGGAGCTAGTCCTTTCTTCGTTTTATAGGTTACCGACTGGATCACACCCAAAATCTCTCATTCGCAAGACTTGTACGATTTGGATCAAGGGCTATATGTGCTTTCCGGGATTGAGTCCACTTCAGGTTTTCGCATTTGACCACGAACTGATATTGGGAGCGTTGGTGCTGATAGCCTATGCTGGGAATTTCTCGACTAGCGAAATACACTCATTTGAAACCAAATTTGGTTTTGTGAGACTCACCTGGAAAACAGCTAAATCTCTCGTTTGTGACTAGTTTAGTACGTTCGTGGTTCATTGAAAGCTGGTCGCTACCTCCTACTTTCTTCTTGCTTCTGGTAAACCGGATTTCTGTCGGTTATGATAATCGGTACAATTACGACAGTTCGCCTGATCATTACCACCTGATTTTGGCTGTTAACTAAGGACTGTATAGTGAAAATACGACATTCTGTTATGAAGAGCGGCTTACGCGCTTTCATGTGTTCGCATTAGTTACAGAGGTGGTTTTGCTGCTGGTGAGAAGTATATTCCCGAGGATGCAGGTAAATACAGGTGCTGCGAAAAACGATGGCCAACGTCTTTGTCATATCAGAAGACAGTGGTTACACACGCTAAACTACTCAGGAGTCGGTTCACAATACGATGAAGAATCATAACATACTATAAGGGTGTTTTTGTGGATAGTGACGAAAACGATCACGTATAGAGTTTGTTTCCTCAATCAAACGAAAGCCGAGTAAGCACGCAACACCCTGGAAATTATTATGCGGTTGAGTGGGCTTATAAAGTTTGCTTGGACGACCACATACAGACGATTTACATTATTCGGTTCACGCGTTCTCAGATGGGCATGAATCATAAACTACACAAAGTTACAATTAGGCTTGCGAATTTTTTGTTTCAATTCGTCAGATGACTGCACTGAGAAGCACAGAAGGCTGAAACCTCAGCACTCATCCAAAGTTCCGTAGACAAACAGGGTTGGTATTCAAACGATGGACACCATCGGCCGTGAATTAAGTCAACCCCATAAGAGCATGTGGATCTGCGCCAATGCATGTTTTATGGACCATCGGTATCACAGAGGGTTCCAGAGCGTACAGAGTTTTCTTAGCAAGCTGGTCGTTCTGACGTGGTGACATTGAAATACGCCATGTTCATGATCCAAGAATTTTCCAAACACGAGGTCACATGGCTTCGGTATGAATATTCCATTGCCCAAAGTTTTGTGTGGCGCTACCTGTACACTAAGGTTTTTCCAAATTCTCCAAAGACAAATCTCGACTATCGGATCACACAATCGGCCTCTAATGGAATGAACACAGAACACTTTATTGGGTATCAGAAACAAAGAGAAACATGGTGAGCTGAATCACGAAGCGCAAGTCCACAGTTTCAAAGCACGACAAACAATGGGAACATCAACAAGTTTAAGGGTGTCTGGAAAAATGAAGTGGCTATGCCATGTTCAAAGTCATATCCACCACAGCCGGATGCCGAAAGGTAGGCGTTTTTGTCCCCGTACATCATCACACATTTTAGAATCTGTCTGCCCCATAAAAATCAGATTGTGTATCAGTCTCAGAAGACAAAATCAGTCTATGCTGAAAAACCAAAAACTGCTACCGATTTGCCTTCCACTTATGAGTGTCACATCGCTTAGCTGTGGAAACTTTTCGGTGAACAGCTACTAGGCTAGCCGAAGGATGTTCGACGGCTGAGCAAGCTGTCAAAGCCTAGGTATAAGCAGTTCAAATGCCCGAACCTGTCAATACGTCACGTCTTGAGATTAGGGTGACCACAGTAACCACTTGGGATAGGAATTTAACGAGCATCAATAGAGGTCTCATTTAAATTGCGCGAGGTGAAGTTTCCATAGATTACTATGAGAATTCACTTTCCAAGAATGGCATGACATTGTAGCCTCAATACTTGTACGTTCTAGACGCGAGTTTGCTTTGTTTATGTCAAGGCAACTGTGGCTTCCACCTCGGCTACCAACCATCCTACAGTCTGCAGAAGCTCCAATAAGGCGAAATTTCCCAAAGAAATACAGCTTTATTGATATGTCACTAGGAAAGAAACTAAACATATCAACCGCCTGGACGCTCACCTTTTGCTCGAACCCCGCCAACGAGTACCAGCCGAAAATTCAGATACCTGCAAAGCAGGAAAGTAGGAGAAAATTAACTAAGCGTTGTGCGAAACTTAACGTGAATGCTCAGAATCAATTTTCACGAGCGACAAAATTAGCTCTGCCCACAACCAACAAAGCAAATGTATCACAGCCCGCCATCCTGGTGGAAAGGGTTAAAAATGCTTTAAAAGGTGACTTGAACAGTGCAATTCCGGAACCTAGGTGATGATTGCCCGTTCGTTCTATACGATCAACAACCGTCATAAGAACAAATCTGAATACTGCAACTACAAACCGTTTTTGTTTATCTACTGGTCAATTATGAGGCGGAGCATCAACTCAAAAGGGAGAAATGGGGTTGTGGAAAGTCAACGCACCCCGAGAATTCAAAAAACCAAAATGGTTATCAGTGCTGTGTATTGTATAGCAACAAGAAGGGCGTTGAAATATTCACCGATGGCACACAAACAAACGTGTTCTGAAGCGGAATAAGCAGTGTGGTACGCTGCTCAAAGGGTTGACGAAGGACCGGGATCGTACATCAACTCTCGGGGCGACCTAGGCGAGGGCCTAGCAACCTGCCATCAGATGTGATTTCACTGTAACTTGCGCCAGCTGAATGCAAGTTCGACACAACAATGCGAGTAGGTGTGTGGCTTGGCTCCAAACTATGACAAAACAAAATCCGGTGCAGGTATGCAAGCGCCAGAATCAGATGATACAAATATTGTTGTGATCTGAACTAGTCATTCGATCGTTTTGCAGATCGATTGCAACCGCCATACAAGCCATCCTGACCACCCATCGAGACTGACATTGGGTCAACGGCCCCATCAGTCACATTAACTGTCTTTGTCGGTTTATGGCGCGGAGCATATAAATTGAAGGTTTAACCAACCAAAAATGGATCAGCAGAATCACAGCACGGAGAAGGCCTAATTTTACTCACTGACTCATAAATGGGAAAAGCAGCATACAGCAGACGGCAGTGGTCACACTTTCATATGTGTGTTGATGTGGCAACGCAGATTGAAGGGAAATTGGCTTTTTATGAAAAAACAAGCTAACCGACAATCAGATAGATAGTTAAACTCAAACGAACCAATTCTGTTAGCCGAGTGAGGCATCGCAGCCGGACAGTTCACCTACATGCGTTTTACGGGCTAGCGTAGCTAGCCCACTACGCTTGCCATTATCATCCGAAAACACCCCTTGTAGCACGTTCTGCGCTGTAGCTACGACAACAAAAACGTCATCCTCAATAGGTGCGTGTACAAACCCTGGGTTTTATTTCGAATTTTAATTCCAGCAAAGTATACCCTCATAACTTTGGTAGGCTGGCACTGGACCTTTAAACCTCTCTCTAATTCCGTTCTTCTGAGCTATTTGAATCAATCAATACGGTTGCATGGCAACTGAGAACCTGTGCTCTTACACTGTTGTCCTCGTTTGTACTCATGAAGATAACAGTATACAATTGTTCGATGAAGATCAATAATCAGTATCATGTTGACCTTTTAGTAAAGCATTCTAGCCGTATTTTGTATTACCGGTCGACCAGGAAGGGATTGATCCCTGTACTTGGTGGGAAACGTTGCAAGATATGGACGCCAACCGACGTCATGTGCGTTTCTGCCATCCGTTTATCTTTAGTTTGTCTAAATGAATGCTCGAAAGTGCAGGCACCTCGGACGTTTGTGATAGACTAGCACCTCCTGCTCTCGACCACAAAGCCTGATAAAATAAGCCGGCACGGTTGTACAGCATTTAAGTGCTTTGTACTGGTTGGGGACCTTGGCTTCGTGCGGGCAATATGTGAAGACAGGTGTTCTCTTTTCATGCACATCATTTTTGTGCAACAAAGTCGTAGTAAAGAAACTGAACTAAAGAAAGAGTGGATGCGGAAAAAATCGAATAGAAACAAATAACTGCCCATGATGTTCCACCGACAGGGTTAACCACCCTATGACAGAGAACCCAACGCCATACTTCGAGTACCACCCTGTTCACGTTACCTATATGCAACTTGCACGGAGTTGTCGAAGGCAAGTTGTGACGAGAACTCTCGCAGAAACACAACTCAAAGTGAAATGATCAAACCTTTGTTTAGCAAAACTATTCTTTCAACCAGGGCCGGGAGTACATCCGTCTACCTCTCCTGGGGCGTGGAAATCAGTGAACACCTGTTTCATCTCTAACATATTTAGCTGGATTTATGGTGAGCAGCAACCGATGTCGGGTTAGTGATTGGCATTCGATCTACCGGGTTTTTCGGAACCCATCCAACCGTGACGTGATAGCAGCGAGTGGTTGAAGGACTGGCTGACTGCACGAGTGAGTGCGTGCGTGATCAGTAAGGCGACGAAGAGATGGTTACGTCCGGTTTGGAGAAAGCAATTGAAGTGCGGGCAAAACAAGACAGCTTTAATGTCACGAACGAAAGTTACCATACACTAGATACAGTGGATGTTGACAATTAAAATGCTGCAATCGTGAGTCACGATTGAATGCACGAACGGTTAAAACCCCTCAGCTCAAAAAAGCAATAATCTGCATTCAAAAACAACCTTAGGAAGAAAAAGCATGAGATAGGTGAATGTGTGAACTTATCTTAATTTAGCCAGCTTGAGCAGGTCAACTAGCAAGCCGGCAGTTAAAAAATGGCTACTTAATCCAACGAATCAGAAATATTACCCAATTTCAAAATCCGCGTAAGTAGGAGCTACATATCAGGATTATGGATACTTGAAAAAAATCGACCGCCTCCGCTAATTAGGCAATAATTTGTGCGTCGCAACGCATACCAGCCGTAAACGCCAAACGCATAAAAAATTGAATGCCCGTGCGCGGGCAGAATGTGTTTCAGATACATTTTTCAGTTGCTCAATATGTTCATCTCGAAGATGATCAGATGAACACAAATTTGCCACAATCCGGTTATCTCTTACTGTCCCATATCTTCTTATCCAACATTTTCACGGTGGCCCAGTGTATTTCAACGTGTCTGGTCAGTTACGTGGTTTCGTTGAATCATACGTGATTCGGTGTACCGTGCTGTTTTCCATAGATGGACCGCAGTTGAGAAACGCTGATTGCGTAGCGTTCTGTGCAATTAGTGAGGGAACCAGGGAGGAAAATCGTGTGGCGGGCGGCAGCTAGTACTCGCACAAGCAGGTATGGTCAGTTAACAATGCCAGCACAGCACTCCATCCAAAAATGACTTTGTACAAAGATAAGCACTTTATTAGAATCACACTGGTGCAAATGGCGCCCGTAAGAGGCAGACTATTCTCTCTGTAGTTGCGTCCATCGATTTCCAGTTCCTTATCTAAATGTCCCACTACATTTTCGAACCTAAACAAGACAGTTCTCAGGCAACACTAAACGATTAGGCACATCGAGTAGGGAACACATGTAATCCATAAGGGAATGTACACCCTGTCTTTGGCAGGACTGACGTCCGGCCGCGCCATAGGTACTGTAGGTAGACAAAAGCTGTCCCGGTCGTTAGAAGTGATTTCGTCTTCAGCCAGTCTATCGGAAAATAAGCAACTTCTCAAGTAAGGTAATCTATCTACCACACCTATTACGTCGATTGGCTGATGAACAACGATGAAGTTGAGATGCGATTCTTTCAGTTCTTGTAGTAGCACTACACACTATGCAGGTGCGTGGCATAGCTTCGATCATGTAGGAGAATTATTTAGGTCATTGCAATTGGTATTTGCTTCTGAAGGAGAGCACCACAAAACGAACCGCTACACAGTGTCCCGATTACGTGCAGGTGTAGCATATACTACTGAAAAAGCAGGAAACTAGCTTTACTTGTTGACATTGCCTGTAGTAAAGATAGACAAGTCACCTCGTATTTAACCTGACTACCAGGAATCTCCGAGCGTTGCGGTCGCAAATCCTGATAACAGCTGTTTCTCATAGATGAACAGCTACGGTGTCGAGTACTAACGATCCCCCGAGGAATTTGCAGCAGAGCAGTGATAGACAATGAGTTAAACATACCTGCGACGACCGGCCACCGCCACCACCCCCACCTGAACCGACAGCGGGGGCACTTGAGGTTGTTGGGTACGAGGAACTACTTTCGGACTTCAGTTGTGGACTGGAAGCTGGGTGGAAAAAAGCGACAATTAATAAACGAAAATAGTACACCATCTGTGTGGGTATACACCAATGGAGTCACATGGTGAATAGGTTATTGAGGATACTTTCGGAAATAGTACAATTTGATTAAGCGTTTAATTATTGGGTTTGAGGAACTCGCTAGTAATTTTTGTTCCACGTCAGCACCAACAAGCAAGAAATTAACAAGAAGACGCAAGTATTCATCGCCAATAGCAAGTATTTTATGTTATCGAAGGTCATATAGACTAGGGGCGTTGTAAAACAAACATGGTGTTATCAAACGAGGATCGCTCCTATGGATCTCACTCACACTGGTGCCATGTGAACCAGGTCTTTACTGGGAAGGCCGATCAGCTAGCCAGCTATCGGAGATAACTAAGTGTCAGTCAAATTATTCCTTCGGAAGAAAGCTGTTTGGTTAGCAAACGGCTCTCATTCTGTTTAGCCAATTTTACTCGAACGTACAATAAACTGCATCGTTGCTCGAGAGAGACATCATTTTTCTCAAATGCTTATAGGTCTTGCTAAGTGACTACGAGATTTTCCCTAGTTTGAAGGGTGGCCCCTTGTCAATATGCTTCAGTAAGAAACTCAATATTTTGTTCACAGACCCATTATGGAAACTCGCAGTACTGAAACAAGGAGGTTCATGCATTGGAAGAAATCCACTATTAAAGAAGCCGTCATTGCAGAGGAGACTACCAACAGCACTGTTTCGAATATTTTGTCATTTCAATAAACACTTTTAGTTTGGTTGAACATTGAACGAATAATAAGAAATCATGCATTAGTGTGTTATCTTCGACCAAACTACATTCCACAAGCAATCTATTCGATTTTATTCGTATTGAATAAGGAGCGGATATTCCCAAACCACTAGTGCTGTCGATTAAGTTAGCAGCAAAAATGTTCACAAGTAACAGTAAAAGGCGAAGCAACAGAGCTAAGAAAATAGCATTTTTTGGGTGGAAAATGGTGTAGTGTAGAAACAAGTTTTGCAGTTAGCAGAATTTCAGTATCAAACTGAGACAAGCGAGAGTGACAGGTCCACTCTCATCGGAAAAATTCGAATCCACTATGTTGGGACGGGTTGAGATCTACTCAACTCAAACACTGATTTCTAAGTAGGTCCAGTTGATCAGTCTGGAGTGGGACTCGTTGATGGGAAGCCACTTGAACTTAGTGTAGTCAGTTTCCGCAGTTAAAGGAGCTGGTATCAGAAGTCGAGTAGAGGATTTATCTATGGTGACCTAATTTACAACTGCATGCTACCTGAACGCAGATGTATCATACCGTGTGTATCAAGCACATTTCGTCTACTTTTCCACTTTTCGTAGCAGGTTAGATCGCATCAATAGGACCGTGACATGAACCCCGAGGTTAGCCACCCGCGAAAGTAGTTCAGGTATTCAGAATTACGCGATCATCAAGCAGCCATGAAAGCATGGTAGTCGACCCGCTGAAGGGGACATTGAATTCAAAGCCAATCCAGATATGATCAATATGGTCACGTTGTCCCCTGTGTTTTTAGTCCACTTAACAGTTGCGACAATCGTGGGTCTCAAAGAATTTCGCTTCTTGAGTGTGGGTAAACTGAGTTCATCTAATTTTCGATGCTTCCGTTTCACTTGCACAGGCACTGCATTCCGATGAAAACGGAAAGGGACCGTTGGATTGAAATAAACCTGAAAACATCTAGATATGCCAAGCTGCAGCAACCCTGTTTTTTTTTATAACAAAAATGCATGAAACGGCCATCGTGATGCCGGGATTTCAAGAAACTGAATGTCGACTGGCGCTTGATAATTGGTATTTTAAAAAATAGTTCAGCTGTAACCCCCCTCCAGTGCCATGTCACCCGAAGGAAGTATGAGGGCTGAGATACTGCCAGGTCGCCTAAGCCTAGACAGGGGAAGTCGAGAGGTAGAGATTGGGTTCGAAACACGGACCTTCCGGTCAGTAAATTCGCGCTCTAAACATTTAAGCCATCTCGCCCTAATGATTTATATATATATATATATATATA